>NW_027138285.1:0-61291 GCF_035084215.1 Heptranchias perlo
CTATTGAATTATTTATATAATAAATTCAACAATTCATTTTCAAATAATCACGAATTATTTATATAATAAAATAAACAATTCATTGTAAATTAAACAATTGAATTATTTATATAATAAATTAAACAATTCATTGAAAATTAAACTATTGAATTATTTTTACAATCAATTAAACTTTGAATTATTTTTACATTAAATTAAACAATTCATTTTAAAATAGTCACATGAATTATTCATAAAATAATTTAAAAATTCATTTTAAAATAATCACATGAATTATATATATAATAAATTAAACAATTCATTTTAAAATAATCACTTGAATTATATATATAATAAATTAAACAATTCATTTTAAAATAATCACATGAATTATTCATAAAATAAATGAAACGATTCATTATTAATTAAACTATTGAATTATTCATATAATAAATTAAACAATTCATTGTAAATTAAACTATTGTATTATTTATATAATAAATTAAAGCTTGAATTATTAATACAAAAAAATTCAACAATTCGTTTTAAAATAATCACTTGAATTATTTATACAATAAATTAAACAATTCATTAAAAAATAATCACATGAATTATTTATAAAATAATTTTAAAATTTCATTATAAATTAAATTATTGAATTATTTATATAATAAATTAAACAATTCATTATCAATTAAACTATTGAATTATTTATATAATAAATTAAACAATTCATTATAAATTAATCTGTTGAATTATTTATATAATAAAAGAAACAATGCATTTTCAAATAATCACTTGAATTATTTATATAATAAAATAAACAATTCGTTATAAATTAAACGATTGAATTATTTATATAATTAATCAAATTTGAATCATTTTTATATTAAATGAAGCAATTCATTTTAAAATAATCACATAAATTATTTATATAATAAATGAAACAATTCATTGTAAATTAAACTGTTGGATTATTTATATAATAAATTAAACCTTGATTTATTTTTATAATAAATTAAACAATTCATTTAAAAATAATCACTTGAATTATTTATATAATAATTGAAACAATTAATTGTAAATTAAATTATTGAATTATTGGTATAATACATTAAACAATTCATTTTCAAATAATCACTTGAATTATTTATATAATAAATTAAAATATGGCATTATTTATATAAACAAATTGAATTTGAATTATTTTTATACTAAATCAAGCAATTCATTTTCAAATAATCACATGAATTATTTGTAAAATAAATGAAACAATTCATTATTAATTAAACTATTGAATTATTTATATAATAAATTAAACAATTCATTGCAAATGAAACTATTGAATTATTTATAGAATAAATTAAACCTTGAATTATTTTTATAATAATTTAAACAATTGATTATAAATTAAATAATTGAATTATTAATATAATACATTAAACAATTCATTTTAAAATAATCACTTGAATTATTCATATAATAAAATAAAAAATTCATTATAAATTAAACTATTGAATTATTTTTATATAAAATTAAGCAATTAATTTTAAAATATTCACATGAATTTTTTATAAAATAAATGAAGCAATTCATTATAAGTTAAAGTATTGAATTATTTATGTAATTAATAAAATTTCAATCATTTTTATAATAAATTAAACAATTCATTTTAAAATAATCACATGAATTATTTATATAATAAATTAAACAATTCATTTAAAAATAATCACATGAATTATTCATAAAATAAATGACCCAATTCATTATTAATTAAACTATTGAATTATTCATATAATAAATTATACAATTCATTATAAATTAAACTACTGAATTATTTATATAATAAATTAAACACTTCATTTTAAAATAATCACATGAATTATTCATAAAATAATTTAAAAATTCATTTTAAAATAATCACTTGAATGATATACATAATAAATTAAACAATTCATTTTAAAATAATAACATGAATTATTTATAAAATAAATGAAACAATTCATTTTGAATTATTTTTATAACAAATTAAACAATTCATTTAAAAATAATCACATGAATTATTTATAAAATAATTTTAAAATTTCATTATAAATTAAATTATTGAATTATTAATATAATACATTAAACAATTCTTTTAAAAATAATCACTTGAATTATTTATATAATAAAATAAACAATTCATTATAAATTAAACGATTGAATTATTAATATAATTAATAAAATTTGAATCATTTTTATAATAAATTAAACAATTCATTTTAAAATAATCACATGAATGATTTGTATAATAAAATAAACAATTAATTTTCTAATAATCACTTGAATTATTTATATAATAAATGAAACAATGAATTATAAATTAAACTATTTAATTATTTATATAATGGATTAAACTATTGAATTATTTATATAATTAATAAAATTTGAATCATTTTTATAATAAATTTAACAATTCATTTTAAAATAATCACATGAATTATTTCTATAATAACTTCAACAATTCATTTTCAAATAATCACTTGAATTTTTTATATAATAAAATAAAGAATTCATTATAAATTAAACTATTGAATTATTTATATAATAAATAAAGCTTGAATCATTTTTATAATAAGTTAAACAATTCATTTTAAAATAATCACATGAATTATTTATATAATAAATTGAACAATTCATTTTAAATTAATCTAATGAATTGTTTATATAATAAATTAAACAATTCATTATAAATTAAACTATTGAATTATTTGTAGAATAAACTAAACAATTCATTTTAAATTAAACTATTGAATGATTTATATAATAAATTAAACAATGCATTTTAAAATATTCACTTGATTTATTTACATCATAAATTAAACAATTCATTTTAAATTAAACTATTGAATTATTTCTATAATAAATTAAACAATTCATTATCAATTAAACTATTGAATCATTTATATAATGAATTAAACTATTGATTTATTTATATAATGAATAAAATTTGAATAATTTTTAGATAAATTAAACAATTCATTTTAAAATAATCACATGAATTATGTATATAATAAAATAAACAATTCATTTTCAAATAATCACTTGAATTATTTATCTAATGAAATAAACAATTCATTATAAATTAAACTATTCAATTATTTATATAATAAATTAAACAATTGCATTATTTATATAATAAATAAAATTTAACTTATTTTTATAATAAATTAAACAATTCATTTTCAAATAATCACTTGAATTATTTAAAAAATAAATTAAACAATACATTATAAATTAAACTATTGAATTATTTATATAATAAATTAAACAATTCATTATAAATTTTGCTATTGAATTATTTATATAATAAATTAAACAATTCATTGTAAATTAAACTATTGAATGATTTATATAATAAATTAAACAATTCATTATAAATTAAACTGTTGAATTATTTATATAATGGATTAAACTATTGAATTATTTATATAATAAATTAAACTTCGAATTATTTTTATATTAAATTAAACAATTCATTTTAAAATAATCACATGAATTATTTATATAATATAATAAACAATTCTTTTTCAAATAATCATTTGAATCATTTATATAATAAAATAAACAATTCATTATAAATTAAACTATTGAATTATTTATATAATAAATTAAACTATTGCATTATTTATACAATACATTAAACTTTGAATTATTTTTATAATAAATTAAACAATTCATTTTCAAATAATCACTTGAATTATTTATATAATAAAATAAACAATTCATTTTCAAACAATCACTAGAATTATTTATCTAATGAAATAAACAATTCATTATAAATTAAACTATTGAATTATTTATATAATAAATTAAACAATTCATTTTAAAATAATCACATGAATTATTTATATAATATAATAAACAATTCTTTTTCAAATAATCATTTGAATCATTTATATAATAAAATAAACAATTCATTATAAATTAAACTATTGAATTATTTATATAATAAATTAAACTATTGCATTATTTATACAATACATTAAACTTTGAATTATTTTTATAATAAATTAAACAATTCATTTTCAAATAATCACTTGAATTATTTATATAATAAAATAAACAATTCATTATAAATTAAACTGTTGAATTATTTATTTAATAAATTAAACAATTCATTATAAATTAAACTATTGAATGATTTATATAATAAATTAAACAATTCATTTTAAAATAATACCTTGAATTATTTATATAATAAATTAAACAATTCATTGTATATTAAACTATTGAATGATTTATATCATAAATAAACAATTCATTTTAAAATAATCACTTGAATTATTTAAATATTAAATGAAACAATTCATTATCAATTAAACTATTGACTAATTTATATAATGAATTAAACTATTGAATTATTTATATGATTAATACAATTTGAATCATTTATATAATAAAATAAACAATTCATTTTCAAACAATCACTAGAATTATTTATCTAATGAAATAAACAATTCATTATAAATTAAACTATTGAATTATTTATATAATAAATTAAACAATTCATTATAAATTAAACTGTTGAATTATTCATATAATAAATTAAACTTTGAATTATTTTTATAATAAATTAAACTTAGAATTATTTTTATATTAAATTAAACAATTCATTTTAAAATAATCACATGAATTATTTATAAAATAAAATAATCAATGCATCATCAATTAAAATATTGAATTATTTATATAATAAATTAAACAATTCATTTTCGAATAATCACATGAATTATTTATAAAATAAATGATACAATTCATTATAAATTAAACTATTGAATTATTTATATAATAAATTAAAGAATTGATTATAATTTAAACGATTGAATTATTTATATAATAAATTAAACAATTCTTTGTAAATTAAACTATTGAATGATTTATATCATAAATAAACAATTCATTTTAAAATAATCACTTGAATTATTTAAATAATAAATGAAACAATTCATTATCAATTAAACTATTGAATTATTTATATAATTAATAAAATTTGAATCATTTTTATGATAAATTAAACAAGTCAGTTTAAAATAATCGCATGAATTATTTATATAATAAAATGAACAATTCATTTTCAAATAATCACTTGAATTATTTATCGAATGAAATAAACAATTCAATATAAATTAAACTATTGAATTATTTATATAATAAATTAAACAATTGCATTATTTATATAATAAATTAAATTTGACTTATTTTTATAATAAATTAAACAATTCATTTTAAAATAAAAACTTGAATTATTTATAAAATAAATTAAACCATTCATTATAAATTGAACTATTGAATTATTTATGTTATCAATTAAACTATTGAATTATTTATATAATAAATAAAATTTGAATCATTTTTATAAGAAATTAAACAATTCATTTTAAAATAATCAAATGAATTATTTATATAATAAAATAAACAATTCATTTTCAAATAATCACATAAATTATTTATATAATAAAGTAAACAATTCATTATAAATTAAACTATTGCATTATTTATATCATAAATTCACCAATTCATTTTCAAATAATCACTTGAATTATTTATATAATAAAATAAACAAACCATTATAAATCAAAATATTGAATTATTTATATAATAAATTAAACTATTGCATTATTTATACAATAAATTAAACTTTGAATTGTTCTTATAATAAATTAAACAATTCATTTGAAAATAATCACTTGAATTATTTAAAAAATAAATTAAACAATAAATTATGAATTAAACTATTGAATTATTTATATCATAAATTAAACAATTCATTATAAATTAAACTATTGAAATATTTATATAATGGATTAAACTATTGAATGATTTATATGATGATTAAAATTTGAATCATTTTTATGATGAATTAAACCATTCATTTTAAAATAAAAACTTGAATTATTTATATAATAAATTAAACTTCGAATTATTTTTATATTAAATTAAACAATTCATTTTAAAATAATCACATGAATTATTTATATAATAAAATAAACAATTCATTTTAAAATAATCACTTGAATTATTTATATAATAAAATAAACAATTCATTTTCAAATAATCACTTGAATTATTTTTATAATAAAATAAACTATTCATTATAAATTAAACTATTGAATTATTTATATAATAAATTAAACTATTGCATTATTTATACAATAAATTAAACTTTGAATTATTTATATAATAAATTAAACAATTCATTTTAAAATAATCACTTGAATTATTTATATAATAAATGAAACAATTCATTATAAATTAAACAATTGAATTATTTATATAATGGATAAAACTATTGAATTATTTATATAATTAATCAAATTTGAATCATTTTTATGATAAATTAAACAATTCATTTTAAAATAATCACTTGAATTATTTATAAAATAAATTAAACAATTCATTATCAATTAAACTATTGAATTATTTATATAATCAATTAAATTTGAATTCTTTTTATATTAAATGAAGCAATTCATTTTGAAATAATCACATGAATTATTTATAAAATAAATGTAACAATTCATTATAAATTAAAATATTGAATTATTTATATAATAAATTAAACAAATCATTTTCGAATAATCACATGAATTATTTATAAAATTAATGATACAATTCATTATAAATTAAACTATTGAATTATTTATATAATAAATTAAACAATTCATTATCAATTAAACTATTGAATTATTTATATAATTAATAAAATTTGAATCATTGTTATGATAAATTAAACAAGTCAGTTTAAAATAATCACATGAATAATTTATGTAATAAAATGCACAATTCATTTTCAAATAATCACTTGAATTATTTATCTAATGAAATAAACAATTCATTATAAATTAAAATATTGATTTATTTATGTAATAAATTAAACAATTGCATTATTTCTATAATAAATTAAATTTGATTTATTTTTATAATAAATTAAACAATTCATTTTAAAATAATCACTTGAATTATTTACATAATAAAATAAACAATTCATTTTCAAATAATCACTTGAATTATTTATATAATGAAATAAACAATTCATTATAAATTAAACTATTGAATTATTTATTTAATAAATTAAACCTTGAATTATTTATAAAATAAATTCAACAATTCATTTTAAAATAATCACTTGAATTATTCATATAATAAATTAAACAATTCTTTTTAAATAATCACATGAATTCTTTATAAAATAAATGAAACAATTCATTATTAATTAAACTATTGAATTATTTATATAATAAATTAAACAATTCATTGTAAATTAAATTATTGCATTATTTATATCATAAATTAAACCTGGAATTATTTATATAATAAATTCAAAAATTCATTATAATTTAAACGATTGAATTATTTATATAATAAATTAAACTTTGAATTATTTTTATAATAAATTAAACAATTCATTTTAAAATAATCACTTGAATTATTTATAAAATAAATTAAACCATTCATTATAAATTAAAATATTGAATTATTTATATAATAAATTAAACAATTCATTATAAATTAAACTGTTGAATTATTCATATAATAAATTAAACTTTGAATTATTTTTATAATAAATTAAACTTAGAATTATTTTTATAATCAATTAAACAATTCATTTGAAAATAATCACATGAGTTATTTATAAAATAAATTAATAAATTCATTATCAATTGAACTGTTGAATTATTTATGTAATCAAATAAACTATTGAATTATTTATATAATAAATAAAACTTGAATCATTTTTATAAGAAATTAAACAATTCATTTTAAAATAATCACATGAATTATTTATATAATATAATAAACAATTCATTTCCAAATAATCACTTCAATTATTTGCATAATAAAGTAAACAATTCATTATAAATTAAACTATTGCATTATTTATATAATAAATTCACCAATTCATTTTCAAATAATCACTTGAATTATTTATATAATAAAATAAACAAATCATTATAAATCAAACTATTGAATTAATTATAGAATAAATTAAACTATTGCATTATTTATACAATAAATTAAACTTTGAATTGTTTTTATAATAAATTAAACAATTCATTTTAAAATAATCACTTGAATTATTTAAAAAATAAATTAAACAATAAATTATAAATTAAACTATTGAATTATTTATATAATAAATTAAACAATTCATTATAAATTAAACTATTGAATTATTTATATAATAAATTAAACAATTCATTGTAAATTAAACTATTGAATTATTTATATAATAAATTAAACAATTCATTATAAATTAAACTATTGAATTATTTATATAATAAATTAAACAATTCATTTTAAAATAATCACTTGAATTATTTATATAATAAAATAAACAATTCATTTTCAAATAATCACTTGAATTATTTATATAATAAAATAAACAATTCATTATAAATTAAACTATTGAATTATTTATATAATAAATTAAACTATTGCATTATTTATACAATAAATTAAACTTTGAATTATATTTATAATAAATTAAACAATTCATTTTAACATAATCACTTGAATTATTTATATATTAAATTAAACAATATATTATAAATTAAACTATTGAATTATTTATATAATAAATTAAACTATTGAATTATTTGTATAATAAATTAAACTTTGAATCATTTTTATAATAAATTAAACAATTCATTGCAAATTAAGTTATTGAACTATTTAGATAATAAAATAAACTTTGAATTATTTTTATAACAAATTAAACAATTCATTTTAAAATACTCACTTGAATGATTTATCGAATAAATTAAACAATTCATTATAAATTAAACTATTGAATTATTTATATAATAAATTAAACTATAGAATTGTTTACAGAATAAATTAAACTTCGAATTATTTTTATATTAAATTAAACAATTCATTTTAAAATAATCACATGAATTATTTATATAATAAAATAAACAATTCATTTTAAAATAATCACTTGAATTATTTATATAATAAAATAAACAATTCATTTTCAAATAATCACTTGAATTATTTTTATAATAAAATAAACTATTCATTATAAATTAAACTATTGAATTATTTATATAATAAATTAAACTATTGCATTATTTATACAATAAATTAAACTTTGAATTATTTATATAATAAATTAAACAATTCATTTTAAAATAATCACTTGAATTATTTATATAATAAATGAAACAATTCATTATAAATTAAACAATTGAATTATTTATATAATGGATAAAACTATTGAATTATTTATATAATTAATCAAATTTGAATCATTTTTATGATAAATTAAACAATTCATTTTAAAATAATCACTTGAATTATTTATAAAATAAATTAAACAATTCATTATCAATTAAACTATTGAATTATTTATATAATCAATTAAATTTGAATTCTTTTTATATTAAATGAAGCAATTCATTTTGAAATAATCACATGAATTATTTATAAAATAAATGTAACAATTCATTATAAATTAAAATATTGAATTATTTATATAATAAATTAAACAAATCATTTTCGAATAATCACATGAATTATTTATAAAATTAATGATACAATTCATTATAAATTAAACTATTGAATTATTTATATAATAAATTAAACAATTCATTATCAATTAAACTATTGAATTATTTATATAATTAATAAAATTTGAATCATTGTTATGATAAATTAAACAAGTCAGTTTAAAATAATCACATGAATAATTTATGTAATAAAATGCACAATTCATTTTCAAATAATCACTTGAATTATTTATCTAATGAAATAAACAATTCATTATAAATTAAAATATTGATTTATTTATGTAATAAATTAAACAATTGCATTATTTCTATAATAAATTAAATTTGATTTATTTTTATAATAAATTAAACAATTCATTTTAAAATAATCACTTGAATTATTTACATAATAAAATAAACAATTCATTTTCAAATAATCACTTGAATTATTTATATAATGAAATAAACAATTCATTATAAATTAAACTATTGAATTATTTATTTAATAAATTAAACCTTGAATTATTTATAAAATAAATTCAACAATTCATTTTAAAATAATCACTTGAATTATTCATATAATAAATTAAACAATTCTTTTTAAATAATCACATGAATTCTTTATAAAATAAATGAAACAATTCATTATTAATTAAACTATTGAATTATTTATATAATAAATTAAACAATTCATTGTAAATTAAATTATTGCATTATTTATATCATAAATTAAACCTGGAATTATTTATATAATAAATTCAAAAATTCATTATAATTTAAACGATTGAATTATTTATATAATAAATTAAACTTTGAATTATTTTTATAATAAATTAAACAATTCATTTTAAAATAATCACTTGAATTATTTATAAAATAAATTAAACCATTCATTATAAATTAAAATATTGAATTATTTATATAATAAATTAAACAATTCATTATAAATTAAACTGTTGAATTATTCATATAATAAATTAAACTTTGAATTATTTTTATAATAAATTAAACTTAGAATTATTTTTATAATCAATTAAACAATTCATTTGAAAATAATCACATGAGTTATTTATAAAATAAATTAATAAATTCATTATCAATTGAACTGTTGAATTATTTATGTAATCAAATAAACTATTGAATTATTTATATAATAAATAAAACTTGAATCATTTTTATAAGAAATTAAACAATTCATTTTAAAATAATCACATGAATTATTTATATAATATAATAAACAATTCATTTCCAAATAATCACTTCAATTATTTGCATAATAAAGTAAACAATTCATTATAAATTAAACTATTGCATTATTTATATAATAAATTCACCAATTCATTTTCAAATAATCACTTGAATTATTTATATAATAAAATAAACAAATCATTATAAATCAAACTATTGAATTAATTATAGAATAAATTAAACTATTGCATTATTTATACAATAAATTAAACTTTGAATTGTTTTTATAATAAATTAAACAATTCATTTTAAAATAATCACTTGAATTATTTAAAAAATAAATTAAACAATAAATTATAAATTAAACTATTGAATTATTTATATAATAAATTAAACAATTCATTATAAATTAAACTATTGAATTATTTATATAATAAATTAAACAATTCATTGTAAATTAAACTATTGAATTATTTATATAATAAATTAAACAATTCATTATAAATTAAACTATTGAATTATTTATATAATAAATTAAACAATTCATTTTAAAATAATCACTTGAATTATTTATATAATAAAATAAACAATTCATTTTCAAATAATCACTTGAATTATTTATATAATAAAATAAACAATTCATTATAAATTAAACTATTGAATTATTTATATAATAAATTAAACTATTGCATTATTTATACAATAAATTAAACTTTGAATTATATTTATAATAAATTAAACAATTCATTTTAACATAATCACTTGAATTATTTATATATTAAATTAAACAATATATTATAAATTAAACTATTGAATTATTTATATAATAAATTAAACTATTGAATTATTTGTATAATAAATTAAACTTTGAATCATTTTTATAATAAATTAAACAATTCATTGCAAATTAAGTTATTGAACTATTTAGATAATAAAATAAACTTTGAATTATTTTTATAACAAATTAAACAATTCATTTTAAAATACTCACTTGAATGATTTATCGAATAAATTAAACAATTCATTATAAATTAAACTATTGAATTATTTATATAATAAATTAAACTATAGAATTGTTTACAGAATAAATTAAACTTCGAATTATTTTTATATTAAATTAAACAATTCATTTTAAAATAATCACATGAATTATTTATATAATAAAATAAACAATTCATTTTAAAATAATCACTTGAATTATTTATATAATAAAATAAACAATTCATTTTCAAATAATCACTTGAATTATTTTTATAATAAAATAAACTATTCATTATAAATTAAACTATTGAATTATTTATATAATAAATTAAACTATTGCATTATTTATACAATAAATTAAACTTTGAATTATTTATATAATAAATTAAACAATTCATTTTAAAATAATCACTTGAATTATTTATATAATAAATGAAACAATTCATTATAAATTAAACAATTGAATTATTTATATAATGGATAAAACTATTGAATTATTTATATAATTAATCAAATTTGAATCATTTTTATGATAAATTAAACAATTCATTTTAAAATAATCACTTGAATTATTTATAAAATAAATTAAACAATTCATTATCAATTAAACTATTGAATTATTTATATAATCAATTAAATTTGAATTCTTTTTATATTAAATGAAGCAATTCATTTTGAAATAATCACATGAATTATTTATAAAATAAATGTAACAATTCATTATAAATTAAAATATTGAATTATTTATATAATAAATTAAACAAATCATTTTCGAATAATCACATGAATTATTTATAAAATTAATGATACAATTCATTATAAATTAAACTATTGAATTATTTATATAATAAATTAAACAATTCATTATCAATTAAACTATTGAATTATTTATATAATTAATAAAATTTGAATCATTGTTATGATAAATTAAACAAGTCAGTTTAAAATAATCACATGAATAATTTATGTAATAAAATGCACAATTCATTTTCAAATAATCACTTGAATTATTTATCTAATGAAATAAACAATTCATTATAAATTAAAATATTGATTTATTTATGTAATAAATTAAACAATTGCATTATTTCTATAATAAATTAAATTTGATTTATTTTTATAATAAATTAAACAATTCATTTTAAAATAATCACTTGAATTATTTACATAATAAAATAAACAATTCATTTTCAAATAATCACTTGAATTATTTATATAATGAAATAAACAATTCATTATAAATTAAACTATTGAATTATTTATTTAATAAATTAAACCTTGAATTATTTATAAAATAAATTCAACAATTCATTTTAAAATAATCACTTGAATTATTCATATAATAAATTAAACAATTCTTTTTAAATAATCACATGAATTCTTTATAAAATAAATGAAACAATTCATTATTAATTAAACTATTGAATTATTTATATAATAAATTAAACAATTCATTGTAAATTAAATTATTGCATTATTTATATCATAAATTAAACCTGGAATTATTTATATAATAAATTCAAAAATTCATTATAATTTAAACGATTGAATTATTTATATAATAAATTAAACTTTGAATTATTTTTATAATAAATTAAACAATTCATTTTAAAATAATCACTTGAATTATTTATAAAATAAATTAAACCATTCATTATAAATTAAAATATTGAATTATTTATATAATAAATTAAACAATTCATTATAAATTAAACTGTTGAATTATTCATATAATAAATTAAACTTTGAATTATTTTTATAATAAATTAAACAATTCATTTGAAAATAATCACATGAGTTATTTATAAAATAAATTAATAAATTCATTATCAATTGAACTGTTGAATTATTTATGTAATCAAATAAACTATTGAATTATTTATATAATAAATAAAACTTGAATCATTTTTATAAGAAATTAAACAATTCATTTTAAAATAATCACATGAATTATTTATATAATATAATAAACAATTCATTTCCAAATAATCACTTCAATTATTTGCATAATAAAGTAAACAATTCATTATAAATTAAACTATTGCATTATTTATATAATAAATTCACCAATTCATTTTCAAATAATCACTTGAATTATTTATATAATAAAATAAACAAATCATTATAAATCAAACTATTGAATTAATTATAGAATGGATAAAACTATTGAATTATTTATATAATTAATCAAATTTGAATCATTTTTATGATAAATTAAACAATTCATTTTAAAATAATCACTTGAATTATTTATAAAATAAATTAAACAATTCATTATCAATTAAACTATTGAATTATTTATATAATCAATTAAATTTGAATTCTTTTTATATTAAATGAAGCAATTCATTTTAAAATAATCACATGAATTATTTATAAAATAAATGTAACAATTCATTATAAATTAAAATATTGAATTATTTATATAATAAATTAAACAAATCATTTTCGAATAATCACATGAATTATTTATAAAATTAATGATACAATTCATTATAAATTAAACTATTGAATTATTTATATAATAAATTAAACAATTCATTATCAATTAAACTATTGAATTATTTATATAATTAATAAAATTTGAATCATTGTTATGATAAATTAAACAAGTCAGTTTAAAATAATCACATGAATAATTTATGTAATAAAATGCACAATTCATTTTCAAATAATCACTTGAATTATTTATCTAATGAAATAAACAATTCATTATAAATTAAAATATTGATTTATTTATGTAATAAATTAAACAATTGCATTATTTCTATAATAAATTAAATTTGATTTATTTTTATAATAAATTAAACAATTCATTTTAAAATAATCACTTGAATTATTTACATAATAAAATAAACAATTCATTTTCAAATAATCACTTGAATTATTTATATAATGAAATAAACAATTCATTATAAATTAAACTATTGAATTATTTATTTAATAAATTAAACCTTGAATTATTTATAAAATAAATTCAACAATTCATTTTAAAATAATCACTTGAATTATTCATATAATAAATTAAACAATTCTTTTTAAATAATCACATGAATTCTTTATAAAATAAATGAAACAATTCATTATTAATTAAACTATTGAATTATTTATATAATAAATTAAACAATTCATTGTAAATTAAATTATTGCATTATTTATATCATAAATTAAACCTGGAATTATTTATATAATAAATTCAAAAATTCATTATAATTTAAACGATTGAATTATTTATATAATAAATTAAACTTTGAATTATTTTTATAATAAATTAAACAATTCATTTTAAAATAATCACTTGAATTATTTATAAAATAAATTAAACCATTCATTATAAATTAAAATATTGAATTATTTATATAATAAATTAAACAATTCATTATAAATTAAACTGTTGAATTATTCATATAATAAATTAAACTTTGAATTATTTTTATAATAAATTAAACTTAGAATTATTTTTATAATCAATTAAACAATTCATTTGAAAATAATCACATGAGTTATTTATAAAATAAATTAATAAATTCATTATCAATTGAACTGTTGAATTATTTATGTAATCAAATAAACTATTGAATTATTTATATAATAAATAAAACTTGAATCATTTTTATAAGAAATTAAACAATTCATTTTAAAATAATCACATGAATTATTTATATAATATAATAAACAATTCATTTCCAAATAATCACTTCAATTATTTGCATAATAAAGTAAACAATTCATTATAAATTAAACTATTGCATTATTTATATAATAAATTCACCAATTCATTTTCAAATAATCACTTGAATTATTTATATAATAAAATAAACAAATCATTATAAATCAAACTATTGAATTAATTATAGAATAAATTAAACTATTGCATTATTTATACAATAAATTAAACTTTGAATTGTTTTTATAATAAATTAAACAATTCATTTTAAAATAATCACTTGAATTATTTAAAAAATAAATTAAACAATAAATTATAAATTAAACTATTGAATTATTTATATAATAAATTAAACAATTCATTATAAATTAAACTATTGAATTATTTATATAATAAATTAAACAATTCATTGTAAATTAAACTATTGAATTATTTATATAATAAATTAAACAATTCATTATAAATTAAACTATTGAATTATTTATATAATAAATTAAACAATTCATTTTAAAATAATCACTTGAATTATTTATATAATAAAATAAACAATTCATTTTCAAATAATCACTTGAATTATTTATATAATAAAATAAACAATTCATTATAAATTAAACTATTGAATTATTTATATAATAAATTAAACTATTGCATTATTTATACAATAAATTAAACTTTGAATTATATTTATAATAAATTAAACAATTCATTTTAACATAATCACTTGAATTATTTATATATTAAATTAAACAATATATTATAAATTAAACTATTGAATTATTTATATAATAAATTAAACTATTGAATTATTTGTATAATAAATTAAACTTTGAATCATTTTTATAATAAATTAAACAATTCATTGCAAATTAAGTTATTGAACTATTTAGATAATAAAATAAACTTTGAATTATTTTTATAACAAATTAAACAATTCATTTTAAAATACTCACTTGAATGATTTATCGAATAAATTAAACAATTCATTATAAATTAAACTATTGAATTATTTATATAATAAATTAAACTATAGAATTGTTTACAGAATAAATTAAACTTCGAATTATTTTTATATTAAATTAAACAATTCATTTTAAAATAATCACATGAATTATTTATATAATAAAATAAACAATTCATTTTAAAATAATCACTTGAATTATTTATATAATAAAATAAACAATTCATTTTCAAATAATCACTTGAATTATTTTTATAATAAAATAAACTATTCATTATAAATTAAACTATTGAATTATTTATATAATAAATTAAACTATTGCATTATTTATACAATAAATTAAACTTTGAATTATTTATATAATAAATTAAACAATTCATTTTAAAATAATCACTTGAATTATTTATATAATAAATGAAACAATTCATTATAAATTAAACAATTGAATTATTTATATAATGGATAAAACTATTGAATTATTTATATAATTAATCAAATTTGAATCATTTTTATGATAAATTAAACAATTCATTTTAAAATAATCACTTGAATTATTTATAAAATAAATTAAACAATTCATTATCAATTAAACTATTGAATTATTTATATAATCAATTAAATTTGAATTCTTTTTATATTAAATGAAGCAATTCATTTTGAAATAATCACATGAATTATTTATAAAATAAATGTAACAATTCATTATAAATTAAAATATTGAATTATTTATATAATAAATTAAACAAATCATTTTCGAATAATCACATGAATTATTTATAAAATTAATGATACAATTCATTATAAATTAAACTATTGAATTATTTATATAATAAATTAAACAATTCATTATCAATTAAACTATTGAATTATTTATATAATTAATAAAATTTGAATCATTGTTATGATAAATTAAACAAGTCAGTTTAAAATAATCACATGAATAATTTATGTAATAAAATGCACAATTCATTTTCAAATAATCACTTGAATTATTTATCTAATGAAATAAACAATTCATTATAAATTAAAATATTGATTTATTTATGTAATAAATTAAACAATTGCATTATTTCTATAATAAATTAAATTTGATTTATTTTTATAATAAATTAAACAATTCATTTTAAAATAATCACTTGAATTATTTACATAATAAAATAAACAATTCATTTTCAAATAATCACTTGAATTATTTATATAATGAAATAAACAATTCATTATAAATTAAACTATTGAATTATTTATTTAATAAATTAAACCTTGAATTATTTATAAAATAAATTCAACAATTCATTTTAAAATAATCACTTGAATTATTCATATAATAAATTAAACAATTCTTTTTAAATAATCACATGAATTCTTTATAAAATAAATGAAACAATTCATTATTAATTAAACTATTGAATTATTTATATAATAAATTAAACAATTCATTGTAAATTAAATTATTGCATTATTTATATCATAAATTAAACCTGGAATTATTTATATAATAAATTCAAAAATTCATTATAATTTAAACGATTGAATTATTTATATAATAAATTAAACTTTGAATTATTTTTATAATAAATTAAACAATTCATTTTAAAATAATCACTTGAATTATTTATAAAATAAATTAAACCATTCATTATAAATTAAAATATTGAATTATTTATATAATAAATTAAACAATTCATTATAAATTAAACTGTTGAATTATTCATATAATAAATTAAACTTTGAATTATTTTTATAATAAATTAAACAATTCATTTGAAAATAATCACATGAGTTATTTATAAAATAAATTAATAAATTCATTATCAATTGAACTGTTGAATTATTTATGTAATCAAATAAACTATTGAATTATTTATATAATAAATAAAACTTGAATCATTTTTATAAGAAATTAAACAATTCATTTTAAAATAATCACATGAATTATTTATATAATATAATAAACAATTCATTTCCAAATAATCACTTCAATTATTTGCATAATAAAGTAAACAATTCATTATAAATTAAACTATTGCATTATTTATATAATAAATTCACCAATTCATTTTCAAATAATCACTTGAATTATTTATATAATAAAATAAACAAATCATTATAAATCAAACTATTGAATTAATTATAGAATAAATTAAACTATTGCATTATTTATACAATAAATTAAACTTTGAATTGTTTTTATAATAAATTAAACAATTCATTTTAAAATAATTACTTGAATTATTTAAAAAATAAATTAAACAATAAATTATAAATTAAACTATTGAATTATTTATATAATAAATTAAACAATTCATTATAAATTAAACTATTGAATTATTTATATAATAAATTAAACAATTCATTGTAAATTAAACTATTGAATTATTTATATAATAAATTAAACAATTCATTATAAATTAAACTATTGAATTATTTATATAATAAATTAAACAATTCATTTTAAAATAATCACTTGAATTATTTATATAATAAAATAAACAATTCATTTTCAAATAATCACTTGAATTATTTATATAATAAAATAAACAATTCATTATAAATTAAACTATTGAATTATTTATATAATAAATTAAACTATTGCATTATTTATACAATAAATTAAACTTTGAATTATATTTATAATAAATTAAACAATTCATTTTAACATAATCACTTGAATTATTTATATATTAAATTAAACAATATATTATAAATTAAACTATTGAATTATTTATATAATAAATTAAACTATTGAATTATTTGTATAATAAATTAAACTTTGAATCATTTTTATAATAAATTAAACAATTCATTGCAAATTAAGTTATTGAACTATTTAGATAATAAAATAAACTTTGAATTATTTTTATAACAAATTAAACAATTCATTTTAAAATACTCACTTGAATGATTTATCGAATAAATTAAACAATTCATTATAAATTAAACTATTGAATTATTTATATAATAAATTAAACTATAGAATTGTTTACAGAATAAAATAAACTTTGAATCATTTTTATAATAAATTAAACAATTCATTTTAAAATAATAACTTGAATTATTCATATAATAAATTAAACAATTCATTATAAATAAAACTATTGAATTATTTATATAATAAATTAAACAATTCATTAAAAAATAATCACTTGAATTATTTATATAATAAATTAAACTGTTGAATTATTTATATTATAAATTAAACTATTGAATTATTTGTATAATAAATTAAACAATTCATTAAAAAATAATCACTTGAATTATTTATATAATAAATTAAACTATAGAATTGTTTACAAAATAAAATAAACTTTGAATCATTTTTATAACAAATTAAACAATTCATTTTAAAATAATCACTTGAATAATTGAAATAATAAATTAAACACTTCATTATAAATTAAACTATTGAATTATTTATAAAATAAATTAAACTTTGAATTAATTTTATAATAAATTAAACACTTCATTTTAAAATAATCACTTGATTATTTATTTAATAAATTAAACAATTCATTATAAATTAAACGATTGAACTATTTGTATCATAAATTAAACCTTGAAATATTTTTATAATTAATTAAACAATTCATTTTAAAATAATCACTTGAATTATTTATAGAATAAATTAAACTGTTGAATTAATTACATGATAAAATAAACTTTGAATTATATTTATAATAAATTAAACAATTCATTGCAAATTAAATTATTGAACTATTTAGATAATAAAATAAACTTTGAATTATTATTATAACAAATTAAACAATTCATTTTAAAATACTCACTTGAATGATTTATCGAATAAATTAAACAATTCATTATAAATTAAACTATTGAATTATTTATATAATAAATTAAACTATAGAATTGTTTACATAATAAAATAAACTTTGAATCATTTTTATAATAAATTAAACAATTCATTGAAACATAATAACTTGAATTATTCATATAATAAATTAAACAATTCATTATAAATAAAACTATTGAATTATTTATATAATAAATTAAACTATTGAATTATTTATATGATAAAATAAACTTTGAATTATTTTTATAATTAATTGAACAATTCATTTTAAAATAATCACTTGAATAATTTATATAATAAATTAAACAATTCATTATAAATAAAACTATTGAATTATTTATATAATAAATTAAACTATTGAATTATTTATATAATAAATTAAACCTTGAAATATTTTTATAATAAATTAAACAATTCATTTAAAAATAATCACTTGTATTCTTTATATAATAAATTAATCTATTGAGGTATTTATATGATAAAATAAACTTTGAATTCTATGTAGAATAAATTAAACAATTCATTTTAATATAATCACTTGAATTATTTATATATTAAGTTGAACAATATATTTTAAATTAAATTATTGAAGTATTTATATAACCAATTAAACTATTGCATTATTTATATAATAAAATAAACTTTGAAGTATATTTATAATAAATTAAACAATTCATTTTAAAATAATCACTTGAATTATTTATGTAATAAATTAAACAATTCATTATAAATTAAACTGTTGAATTATTTATGTAATAAATTAAACTGTAGAATTATTTATATAACAAATTAAACTATTGAATTATTTATATAATAAATTAAACTTTGAATTATATTGATAATAAATTAACAATTCATTTTAAAATAATTACTTGAATTATTTATATAATAAATTTAACTATAGAATTATTTATATAATAAAAAACTTTGAATTATTTTTTATCTAAAATTAAACAAAAAAATTTAAAATAATCACCAGAATTATTCATATAATAAATTAAACGATTCATTATCAATTAAACTATTGAATTATTTATAAAGCAAATTAAACTATTGAATCATTTAGACAATAACATAAACTTTGAATTATTTATATAATAAATTAAACTTTGAATTGTTTTTATATAAAATTAAACAAATAATTTTAAAATAATCACTTGAATTATTTATGTAATAAATTTAACAATTCAATATAAATTAAACTATTGATTTATTGATAGAATAATTTAAAATTTGAATTATTTTTATAATAAAATAAACTTTGAATTATATTTATAATAAATTAAACAATTCATTTTAAAATAATCACTTGAATTATTTATATAATAAATTAAACTATTGAATTATTTATATGATAAAATAAACTTTGAATTATTTTTATAATTAATTGAACAATTCATTTTAAAATAATCACTTGAATTATTTATTTAATAAATTAAACAGTTCATTATAAATTAAACTATTGAATTATTTATAAAATAAAATAAACTTTGAATTAATTTTATAATAAATTAAACAATTCATTTTAAAATAATCACTTTAATTATTTATTTAATAAATTAAACAGTTCATTATAAATTAAACTATTGAATTATTTATACAATAAATTAAACCTTGAAATATTTTTATAATAAATTAAACAATTCATTTAAAAATTAATCATTTCAATTATTTATATTATAAATTAAACAATTCATTATAAATTAAACTATTGAATTATTTATATTATAAATTAAACTTTGAATTATTTCTATAATAAATTAAACAATTCATTTTAAAATAATCACTTGAATTATTTACATAATAAATTAAACTATTGAATTATTTATATGATAAAATAAACTTTGAATTATTTTTATAATTAATTGAACAATTCATTTTAAAATAATCACTTGAATTATTTATATAATAAATTTAACAATTCATTATGAATTAAACTATTGAATTATTTATATAATAAATTAAACTATTGAATTATTTTTATAATTAATTGAACAATTCATTTTAAAAGAATCACTTGAATTATTTATGTAATAAATTAAACAATTCATTATAAATTAAACTGTTGAATTATTTATGTAATAAATTAAACTGTAGAATTATTTATATAACAAATTAAACTATTGAATTATGTATATAATAAATTAAACTTTGAATTATATTGATAATAAATTAACAATTCATTTTAAAATAATTACTTGAATTATTTATATAACAAATTAAACTATTGAATCATTTAGACAATAAAATAAACTTTGAATTATATTTATAATAAATTAAACAATTCATTTTAAAGTAATCACTTGAATTATTTATATAATAAATTTAACAATTCAATATAAATTAAACTATTGAATTATTTATATTATAAATTAAACTTCGAATTATTTCTATAATAAATTAAACAATTCATTTTAAAATAGTCACTTGAATTATTATATATTAAATTAAACAATTCATTATGAATTAAACTATTGAATTATTTATATAATAAATTAAACTATTGAATTATTTTTATAATTAATTGAACAATTCATTTTAAAAGAATCACTTGAATTATTTATGTAATAAATTAAACAATTCATTATAAATTAAACTGTTGAATTATTTATGTAATAAATTAAACTGTAGAATTATTTATATAACAAATTAAACTATTGAATTATTTATATAATAAATTAAACTTTGAATTATATTGATAATAAATTAACAATTCATTTTAAAATAATTACTTGAATTATTTATATAATAAATTTAACTATAGAATTATTTATATAATAAAATAAACTTTGAATTATTTTTTTATCTAAAATTAAACAAAACATTTTAAAATAATCACCAGAATTATTTATATAATAAATTAAACAATTAATTATAAATTAAACTAGTGAATTATTTATATAACAAATTAAACTATTGAATCATTTAGACAATAAAATAAACTTTGAATTATATTTATAATAAATTAAACAATTCATTTTAAAGTAATCACTTGAATCATTTATATAATAAATTTAACAATTCAATATAAATTAAACTATTGAATTATTCAGAGAATAAATTAAACTATTGAATTATTTGTATAATAAATTAAACTTTGAATTGTTTTTATATAAAATCAAACGAATCATTTTAAAATAATCACTTGAATTATTTATGTAATAAATTTAACAATTCAATATAAATTAAACTATTGAATTATTTATAGAATAATTTAAAATTTGAATTATTTTTATAATAAAATAAACTTTGAATTATATTTATAATAAATTAAACAATTCATTTTAAAATAATCACTTGAATTATTTATGTAATAAATTAAACAATTCATTATAAATTAAACTTTGAATTATTGTTATAATAAATTAAATTTGAATTATTTTGATATTAAATTAAACAATTCATTTTAAAATAATCACATGAATTATTTATAAAATAAATTAAACAATTCAGTATAAATTAAACTATTGAATTATTTATATAATAAATTAAACTTTGAATTATTTTTATAACAAATTAACAAATCATTTTAAAATAATCACTTGAATTATTTATGTAATAAATTTAACAATTCAATATAAATTAAACTATAGAATTGTTTACATAATAAAATAAACTTTGAATCATTTTTATAATAAATTAAACAATTCATTTAAAAATAATAACTTGAATTATTCATATAATAAATTAAACAATTCATTATAAATAAAACTATTGAATTATTTATATAATAAATTAAACAATTCATTAAAAAATAATCACTTGAATTATTTATATAATAAATTAAACAATTCATTTTAAAATAGTCACTTGAATTATTATATATTAAATTGAACAATTCATTATAAATTAAACTATTGAATTATTTATATAATAAATTAAACTATTGAATTATTTATATGATAAAATAAACTTTGAATTATTTTTATAATTAATTGAACAATTCATTTTAAAATAATCACTTGAATAATTTATATAATAAATTAAACAATTCATTGTAAATTAAATTATTGCATTATTTATATCATAAATTAAACCTGGAATTATTTATATAATAAATTCAAAAATTCATTATAATTTAAACGATTGAATTATTTATATAATAAATTAAACTTTGAATTATTTTTATAATAAATTAAACAATTCATTTTAAAATAATCACTTGAATTATTTATAAAATAAATTAAACCATTCATTATAAATTAAAATATTGAATTATTTATATAATAAATTAAACAATTCATTATAAATTAAACTGTTGAATTATTCATATAATAAATTAAACTTTGAATTATTTTTATAATAAATTAAACAATTCATTTGAAAATAATCACATGAGTTATTTATAAAATAAATTAATAAATTCATTATCAATTGAACTGTTGAATTATTTATGTAATCAAATAAACTATTGAATTATTTATATAATAAATAAAACTTGAATCATTTTTATAAGAAATTAAACAATTCATTTTAAAATAATCACATGAATTATTTATATAATATAATAAACAATTCATTTCCAAATAATCACTTCAATTATTTGCATAATAAAGTAAACAATTCATTATAAATTAAACTATTGCATTATTTATATAATAAATTCACCAATTCATTTTCAAATAATCACTTGAATTATTTATATAATAAAATAAACAAATCATTATAAATCAAACTATTGAATTAATTATAGAATGGATAAAACTATTGAATTATTTATATAATTAATCAAATTTGAATCATTTTTATGATAAATTAAACAATTCATTTTAAAATAATCACTTGAATTATTTATAAAATAAATTAAACAATTCATTATCAATTAAACTATTGAATTATTTATATAATCAATTAAATTTGAATTCTTTTTATATTAAATGAAGCAATTCATTTTAAAATAATCACATGAATTATTTATAAAATAAATGTAACAATTCATTATAAATTAAAATATTGAATTATTTATATAATAAATTAAACAAATCATTTTCGAATAATCACATGAATTATTTATAAAATTAATGATACAATTCATTATAAATTAAACTATTGAATTATTTATATAATAAATTAAACAATTCATTATCAATTAAACTATTGAATTATTTATATAATTAATAAAATTTGAATCATTGTTATGATAAATTAAACAAGTCAGTTTAAAATAATCACATGAATAATTTATGTAATAAAATGCACAATTCATTTTCAAATAATCACTTGAATTATTTATCTAATGAAATAAACAATTCATTATAAATTAAAATATTGATTTATTTATGTAATAAATTAAACAATTGCATTATTTCTATAATAAATTAAATTTGATTTATTTTTATAATAAATTAAACAATTCATTTTAAAATAATCACTTGAATTATTTACATAATAAAATAAACAATTCATTTTCAAATAATCACTTGAATTATTTATATAATGAAATAAACAATTCATTATAAATTAAACTATTGAATTATTTATTTAATAAATTAAACCTTGAATTATTTATAAAATAAATTCAACAATTCATTTTAAAATAATCACTTGAATTATTCATATAATAAATTAAACAATTCTTTTTAAATAATCACATGAATTCTTTATAAAATAAATGAAACAATTCATTATTAATTAAACTATTGAATTATTTATATAATAAATTAAACAATTCATTGTAAATTAAATTATTGCATTATTTATATCATAAATTAAACCTGGAATTATTTATATAATAAATTCAAAAATTCATTATAATTTAAACGATTGAATTATTTATATAATAAATTAAACTTTGAATTATTTTTATAATAAATTAAACAATTCATTTTAAAATAATCACTTGAATTATTTATAAAATAAATTAAACCATTCATTATAAATTAAAATATTGAATTATTTATATAATAAATTAAACAATTCATTATAAATTAAACTGTTGAATTATTCATATAATAAATTAAACTTTGAATTATTTTTATAATAAATTAAACTTAGAATTATTTTTATAATCAATTAAACAATTCATTTGAAAATAATCACATGAGTTATTTATAAAATAAATTAATAAATTCATTATCAATTGAACTGTTGAATTATTTATGTAATCAAATAAACTATTGAATTATTTATATAATAAATAAAACTTGAATCATTTTTATAAGAAATTAAACAATTCATTTTAAAATAATCACATGAATTATTTATATAATATAATAAACAATTCATTTCCAAATAATCACTTCAATTATTTGCATAATAAAGTAAACAATTCATTATAAATTAAACTATTGCATTATTTATATAATAAATTCACCAATTCATTTTCAAATAATCACTTGAATTATTTATATAATAAAATAAACAAATCATTATAAATCAAACTATTGAATTAATTATAGAATAAATTAAACTATTGCATTATTTATACAATAAATTAAACTTTGAATTGTTTTTATAATAAATTAAACAATTCATTTTAAAATAATCACTTGAATTATTTAAAAAATAAATTAAACAATAAATTATAAATTAAACTATTGAATTATTTATATAATAAATTAAACAATTCATTATAAATTAAACTATTGAATTATTTATATAATAAATTAAACAATTCATTGTAAATTAAACTATTGAATTATTTATATAATAAATTAAACAATTCATTATAAATTAAACTATTGAATTATTTATATAATAAATTAAACAATTCATTTTAAAATAATCACTTGAATTATTTATATAATAAAATAAACAATTCATTTTCAAATAATCACTTGAATTATTTATATAATAAAATAAACAATTCATTATAAATTAAACTATTGAATTATTTATATAATAAATTAAACTATTGCATTATTTATACAATAAATTAAACTTTGAATTATATTTATAATAAATTAAACAATTCATTTTAACATAATCACTTGAATTATTTATATATTAAATTAAACAATATATTATAAATTAAACTATTGAATTATTTATATAATAAATTAAACTATTGAATTATTTGTATAATAAATTAAACTTTGAATCATTTTTATAATAAATTAAACAATTCATTGCAAATTAAGTTATTGAACTATTTAGATAATAAAATAAACTTTGAATTATTTTTATAACAAATTAAACAATTCATTTTAAAATACTCACTTGAATGATTTATCGAATAAATTAAACAATTCATTATAAATTAAACTATTGAATTATTTATATAATAAATTAAACTATAGAATTGTTTACAGAATAAATTAAACTTCGAATTATTTTTATATTAAATTAAACAATTCATTTTAAAATAATCACATGAATTATTTATATAATAAAATAAACAATTCATTTTAAAATAATCACTTGAATTATTTATATAATAAAATAAACAATTCATTTTCAAATAATCACTTGAATTATTTTTATAATAAAATAAACTATTCATTATAAATTAAACTATTGAATTATTTATATAATAAATTAAACTATTGCATTATTTATACAATAAATTAAACTTTGAATTATTTATATAATAAATTAAACAATTCATTTTAAAATAATCACTTGAATTATTTATATAATAAATGAAACAATTCATTATAAATTAAACAATTGAATTATTTATATAATGGATAAAACTATTGAATTATTTATATAATTAATCAAATTTGAATCATTTTTATGATAAATTAAACAATTCATTTTAAAATAATCACTTGAATTATTTATAAAATAAATTAAACAATTCATTATCAATTAAACTATTGAATTATTTATATAATCAATTAAATTTGAATTCTTTTTATATTAAATGAAGCAATTCATTTTGAAATAATCACATGAATTATTTATAAAATAAATGTAACAATTCATTATAAATTAAAATATTGAATTATTTATATAATAAATTAAACAAATCATTTTCGAATAATCACATGAATTATTTATAAAATTAATGATACAATTCATTATAAATTAAACTATTGAATTATTTATATAATAAATTAAACAATTCATTATCAATTAAACTATTGAATTATTTATATAATTAATAAAATTTGAATCATTGTTATGATAAATTAAACAAGTCAGTTTAAAATAATCACATGAATAATTTATGTAATAAAATGCACAATTCATTTTCAAATAATCACTTGAATTATTTATCTAATGAAATAAACAATTCATTATAAATTAAAATATTGATTTATTTATGTAATAAATTAAACAATTGCATTATTTCTATAATAAATTAAATTTGATTTATTTTTATAATAAATTAAACAATTCATTTTAAAATAATCACTTGAATTATTTACATAATAAAATAAACAATTCATTTTCAAATAATCACTTGAATTATTTATATAATGAAATAAACAATTCATTATAAATTAAACTATTGAATTATTTATTTAATAAATTAAACCTTGAATTATTTATAAAATAAATTCAACAATTCATTTTAAAATAATCACTTGAATTATTCATATAATAAATTAAACAATTCTTTTTAAATAATCACATGAATTCTTTATAAAATAAATGAAACAATTCATTATTAATTAAACTATTGAATTATTTATATAATAAATTAAACAATTCATTGTAAATTAAATTATTGCATTATTTATATCATAAATTAAACCTGGAATTATTTATATAATAAATTCAAAAATTCATTATAATTTAAACGATTGAATTATTTATATAATAAATTAAACTTTGAATTATTTTTATAATAAATTAAACAATTCATTTTAAAATAATCACTTGAATTATTTATAAAATAAATTAAACCATTCATTATAAATTAAAATATTGAATTATTTATATAATAAATTAAACAATTCATTATAAATTAAACTGTTGAATTATTCATATAATAAATTAAACTTTGAATTATTTTTATAATAAATTAAACAATTCATTTGAAAATAATCACATGAGTTATTTATAAAATAAATTAATAAATTCATTATCAATTGAACTGTTGAATTATTTATGTAATCAAATAAACTATTGAATTATTTATATAATAAATAAAACTTGAATCATTTTTATAAGAAATTAAACAATTCATTTTAAAATAATCACATGAATTATTTATATAATATAATAAACAATTCATTTCCAAATAATCACTTCAATTATTTGCATAATAAAGTAAACAATTCATTATAAATTAAACTATTGCATTATTTATATAATAAATTCACCAATTCATTTTCAAATAATCACTTGAATTATTTATATAATAAAATAAACAAATCATTATAAATCAAACTATTGAATTAATTATAGAATAAATTAAACTATTGCATTATTTATACAATAAATTAAACTTTGAATTGTTTTTATAATAAATTAAACAATTCATTTTAAAATAATTACTTGAATTATTTAAAAAATAAATTAAACAATAAATTATAAATTAAACTATTGAATTATTTATATAATAAATTAAACAATTCATTATAAATTAAACTATTGAATTATTTATATAATAAATTAAACAATTCATTGTAAATTAAACTATTGAATTATTTATATAATAAATTAAACAATTCATTATAAATTAAACTATTGAATTATTTATATAATAAATTAAACAATTCATTTTAAAATAATCACTTGAATTATTTATATAATAAAATAAACAATTCATTTTCAAATAATCACTTGAATTATTTATATAATAAAATAAACAATTCATTATAAATTAAACTATTGAATTATTTATATAATAAATTAAACTATTGCATTATTTATACAATAAATTAAACTTTGAATTATATTTATAATAAATTAAACAATTCATTTTAACATAATCACTTGAATTATTTATATATTAAATTAAACAATATATTATAAATTAAACTATTGAATTATTTATATAATAAATTAAACTATTGAATTATTTGTATAATAAATTAAACTTTGAATCATTTTTATAATAAATTAAACAATTCATTGCAAATTAAGTTATTGAACTATTTAGATAATAAAATAAACTTTGAATTATTTTTATAACAAATTAAACAATTCATTTTAAAATACTCACTTGAATGATTTATCGAATAAATTAAACAATTCATTATAAATTAAACTATTGAATTATTTATATAATAAATTAAACTATAGAATTGTTTACAGAATAAAATAAACTTTGAATCATTTTTATAATAAATTAAACAATTCATTTTAAAATAATAACTTGAATTATTCATATAATAAATTAAACAATTCATTATAAATAAAACTATTGAATTATTTATATAATAAATTAAACAATTCATTAAAAAATAATCACTTGAATTATTTATATAATAAATTAAACTGTTGAATTATTTATATTATAAATTAAACTATTGAATTATTTGTATAATAAATTAAACAATTCATTAAAAAATAATCACTTGAATTATTTATATAATAAATTAAACTATAGAATTGTTTACAAAATAAAATAAACTTTGAATCATTTTTATAACAAATTAAACAATTCATTTTAAAATAATCACTTGAATAATTGAAATAATAAATTAAACACTTCATTATAAATTAAACTATTGAATTATTTATAAAATAAATTAAACTTTGAATTAATTTTATAATAAATTAAACACTTCATTTTAAAATAATCACTTGATTATTTATTTAATAAATTAAACAATTCATTATAAATTAAACGATTGAACTATTTGTATCATAAATTAAACCTTGAAATATTTTTATAATTAATTAAACAATTCATTTTAAAATAATCACTTGAATTATTTATAGAATAAATTAAACTGTTGAATTAATTACATGATAAAATAAACTTTGAATTATATTTATAATAAATTAAACAATTCATTGCAAATTAAATTATTGAACTATTTAGATAATAAAATAAACTTTGAATTATTATTATAACAAATTAAACAATTCATTTTAAAATACTCACTTGAATGATTTATCGAATAAATTAAACAATTCATTATAAATTAAACTATTGAATTATTTATATAATAAATTAAACTATAGAATTGTTTACATAATAAAATAAACTTTGAATCATTTTTATAATAAATTAAACAATTCATTGAAACATAATAACTTGAATTATTCATATAATAAATTAAACAATTCATTATAAATAAAACTATTGAATTATTTATATAATAAATTAAACTATTGAATTATTTATATGATAAAATAAACTTTGAATTATTTTTATAATTAATTGAACAATTCATTTTAAAATAATCACTTGAATAATTTATATAATAAATTAAACAATTCATTATAAATAAAACTATTGAATTATTTATATAATAAATTAAACTATTGAATTATTTATATAATAAATTAAACCTTGAAATATTTTTATAATAAATTAAACAATTCATTTAAAAATAATCACTTGTATTCTTTATATAATAAATTAATCTATTGAGGTATTTATATGATAAAATAAACTTTGAATTCTATGTAGAATAAATTAAACAATTCATTTTAATATAATCACTTGAATTATTTATATATTAAGTTGAACAATATATTTTAAATTAAATTATTGAAGTATTTATATAACCAATTAAACTATTGCATTATTTATATAATAAAATAAACTTTGAAGTATATTTATAATAAATTAAACAATTCATTTTAAAATAATCACTTGAATTATTTATGTAATAAATTAAACAATTCATTATAAATTAAACTGTTGAATTATTTATGTAATAAATTAAACTGTAGAATTATTTATATAACAAATTAAACTATTGAATTATTTATATAATAAATTAAACTTTGAATTATATTGATAATAAATTAACAATTCATTTTAAAATAATTACTTGAATTATTTATATAATAAATTTAACTATAGAATTATTTATATAATAAAAAACTTTGAATTATTTTTTATCTAAAATTAAACAAAAAAATTTAAAATAATCACCAGAATTATTCATATAATAAATTAAACGATTCATTATCAATTAAACTATTGAATTATTTATAAAGCAAATTAAACTATTGAATCATTTAGACAATAACATAAACTTTGAATTATTTATATAATAAATTAAACTTTGAATTGTTTTTATATAAAATTAAACAAATAATTTTAAAATAATCACTTGAATTATTTATGTAATAAATTTAACAATTCAATATAAATTAAACTATTGATTTATTGATAGAATAATTTAAAATTTGAATTATTTTTATAATAAAATAAACTTTGAATTATATTTATAATAAATTAAACAATTCATTTTAAAATAATCACTTGAATTATTTATATAATAAATTAAACTATTGAATTATTTATATGATAAAATAAACTTTGAATTATTTTTATAATTAATTGAACAATTCATTTTAAAATAATCACTTGAATTATTTATTTAATAAATTAAACAGTTCATTATAAATTAAACTATTGAATTATTTATAAAATAAAATAAACTTTGAATTAATTTTATAATAAATTAAACAATTCATTTTAAAATAATCACTTTAATTATTTATTTAATAAATTAAACAGTTCATTATAAATTAAACTATTGAATTATTTATACAATAAATTAAACCTTGAAATATTTTTATAATAAATTAAACAATTCATTTAAAAATTAATCATTTCAATTATTTATATTATAAATTAAACAATTCATTATAAATTAAACTATTGAATTATTTATATTATAAATTAAACTTTGAATTATTTCTATAATAAATTAAACAATTCATTTTAAAATAATCACTTGAATTATTTACATAATAAATTAAACTATTGAATTATTTATATGATAAAATAAACTTTGAATTATTTTTATAATTAATTGAACAATTCATTTTAAAATAATCACTTGAATTATTTATATAATAAATTTAACAATTCATTATGAATTAAACTATTGAATTATTTATATAATAAATTAAACTATTGAATTATTTTTATAATTAATTGAACAATTCATTTTAAAAGAATCACTTGAATTATTTATGTAATAAATTAAACAATTCATTATAAATTAAACTGTTGAATTATTTATGTAATAAATTAAACTGTAGAATTATTTATATAACAAATTAAACTATTGAATTATGTATATAATAAATTAAACTTTGAATTATATTGATAATAAATTAACAATTCATTTTAAAATAATTACTTGAATTATTTATATAACAAATTAAACTATTGAATCATTTAGACAATAAAATAAACTTTGAATTATATTTATAATAAATTAAACAATTCATTTTAAAGTAATCACTTGAATTATTTATATAATAAATTTAACAATTCAATATAAATTAAACTATTGAATTATTTATATTATAAATTAAACTTCGAATTATTTCTATAATAAATTAAACAATTCATTTTAAAATAGTCACTTGAATTATTATATATTAAATTAAACAATTCATTATGAATTAAACTATTGAATTATTTATATAATAAATTAAACTATTGAATTATTTTTATAATTAATTGAACAATTCATTTTAAAAGAATCACTTGAATTATTTATGTAATAAATTAAACAATTCATTATAAATTAAACTGTTGAATTATTTATGTAATAAATTAAACTGTAGAATTATTTATATAACAAATTAAACTATTGAATTATTTATATAATAAATTAAACTTTGAATTATATTGATAATAAATTAACAATTCATTTTAAAATAATTACTTGAATTATTTATATAATAAATTTAACTATAGAATTATTTATATAATAAAATAAACTTTGAATTATTTTTTTATCTAAAATTAAACAAAACATTTTAAAATAATCACCAGAATTATTTATATAATAAATTAAACAATTAATTATAAATTAAACTAGTGAATTATTTATATAACAAATTAAACTATTGAATCATTTAGACAATAAAATAAACTTTGAATTATATTTATAATAAATTAAACAATTCATTTTAAAGTAATCACTTGAATCATTTATATAATAAATTTAACAATTCAATATAAATTAAACTATTGAATTATTCAGAGAATAAATTAAACTATTGAATTATTTGTATAATAAATTAAACTTTGAATTGTTTTTATATAAAATCAAACGAATCATTTTAAAATAATCACTTGAATTATTTATGTAATAAATTTAACAATTCAATATAAATTAAACTATTGAATTATTTATAGAATAATTTAAAATTTGAATTATTTTTATAATAAAATAAACTTTGAATTATATTTATAATAAATTAAACAATTCATTTTAAAATAATCACTTGAATTATTTATGTAATAAATTAAACAATTCATTATAAATTAAACTTTGAATTATTGTTATAATAAATTAAATTTGAATTATTTTGATATTAAATTAAACAATTCATTTTAAAATAATCACATGAATTATTTATAAAATAAATTAAACAATTCAGTATAAATTAAACTATTGAATTATTTATATAATAAATTAAACTTTGAATTATTTTTATAACAAATTAACAAATCATTTTAAAATAATCACTTGAATTATTTATGTAATAAATTTAACAATTCAATATAAATTAAACTATAGAATTGTTTACATAATAAAATAAACTTTGAATCATTTTTATAATAAATTAAACAATTCATTTAAAAATAATAACTTGAATTATTCATATAATAAATTAAACAATTCATTATAAATAAAACTATTGAATTATTTATATAATAAATTAAACAATTCATTAAAAAATAATCACTTGAATTATTTATATAATAAATTAAACAATTCATTTTAAAATAGTCACTTGAATTATTATATATTAAATTGAACAATTCATTATAAATTAAACTATTGAATTATTTATATAATAAATTAAACTATTGAATTATTTATATGATAAAATAAACTTTGAATTATTTTTATAATTAATTGAACAATTCATTTTAAAATAATCACTTGAATAATTTATATAATAAATTAAACAATTCATTATAAATTAAACTATTGAATTATTTATAAAATAAATTAAAATTTGAATTGCTTTTATATAAAATTAAACAAATCATTTTAAAATAATCACTTGAATTATGTAATTAATAAATTAAACAATTCATTATAAATTAAACTGTTGAATTATTTATATAAGAAAATAAACTTTGAATTATATTTATAATAAATTAAAGAATTCATTTTAAAATAATCACTTGAATTATTTATATAATAAATGAAACTATTGCATTGTTTATATAATAATTTAAACTTTGAATTATTTTTATAATTAATTAAACAATTCATTTTAAAATAATCACTTGAATTATTTATTTAATAAATTAAACAATTCATTATAAATTAAAATATTGAATTATTTATATAATAAATTAAACCTTGAAATATTTTTATAATAAATTAAACAATTCATTTAAAAATAATCACTTGTATTCTTTATATAATAAATTAATCTATTGAGGTATTTATATGATAAAATAAACTTTGAATTCTATGTAGAATAAATTAAACAATTCATTTTAATATAATCACTTGAATTATTTATATATTAAGTTGAACAATATATATATAATAAATTAAACTTTGAATTATTTTTATAAAAAATTAATCAATTTATTTTAAAATAATCACTGGAATTATTTATAAAATGAATTAAACAATTCATTATAAATTGAACTATTGAATTATTTATATAATAAATTAAACTTTGAATTATTTTTATTATAAATTATTAAATTCATTTTAAAATAATCACTTGAATTATTTAAAAAATAAATTAAACAATTCATTATAAATTGAACTATTGAATTATTTATATAATAAATTAAACTTTGAATTATTTTTATTATAAATTATTGAATTCATTTTAAAATAATCACTTGAATTATTTAAAAAATAAATTAAACAATTCATTTTAAATTGAACTATTGAATTATTTATATAATAAATTAAACTTTGAATTATTTTTATTATAAATTATTAAATTCATTTTAAAATAATCACATGAATTATTTATAAAATATATTAAACAACCCATTATAAATTAAACTATTCAATTATTTATATAATATATGAAACAATTCATTATATATTAAACCATTGAATTATTTATATAATAAATTGAACAATTGAATTATTTATATAATAAATTAAACTTTGAATTATTTTTATCAAAAATTAATCAATTTATTTTAAAATAATCACTTGAATTATTTATAAAATAAATTAAACAATTCATTATAAATTAAACTATTTAATTATTTATATAATAAATTAAACTATATAATTATTTATATAATAAATTTAACTATTGCATTATTTATATAATGAATTAAACTTTGAATTGTTTTTATAATAAATCAAACAATTCATTTTAAAATAATCACTTGAATTATTTATAAAATAAATTAAACAAATCATCATGAATTAAAATATTGAATTATTGATATAATAAATTAAACGATTCATTATAAATTAAACTATTTAATTATTTATATAATAAATTAAACTATTGACTCATTTATACAATAAATTTAACTATTGAATTATTTGCATAATAAATTAAACTTTGAAACATTTTAAAAGTAAATTAAACAATTCATTTTAAAATAATCACTTGAATTATTTATATAATAAATTAAACAATTCATTATAAATTAAACTATTGAATTATTTATATAATAAATTAAACCTTGAATTATTTTTATAATAAATTAAACAATTAATTTAAAAAGAATCACTTGAATTATTTATAAAATAAATTAAACAATTCATTGTTAATTAAATGATTGAATTATTTATATAATAAATTAAACTATTGAATTATTTATATTGTTAATAAACCTTGAATTATTTTTATAATAAATTAAACAAATCATTTTAAAATCATCACCAGAATTATTTATATCATATATTAAACAATTAATTATAAATTAAACTATTGAATTATTTATATCATAAATTAAACAATTCATTAAAAAAATAATCACTTGAATGATTTATATAATAAATTAAACTATAGAATTATTTATGTAATAAAATGAAATTTGAATTATTTTTATAATAAATTAATCAAATCATTTTAAAACAATCACTTGAATTATTTATGTCATAAATTAAACAATTTATTATAAATTAAACTATTGAGTAATTAATATAATAAATTAAACTTTGAATCATTTATAAAATAAATTAAACAAATCAATTTAAAATAATCACCAGAATTATTTATATAATGAATTAAACAATTCATTATAAATTAAACTATTGAATTATTTATATATTAAATTAAACCTTGAATTATTTTTATAATAAATTAAACAATTCATTTTAAATAATCACTTGAATTATTTAAAAAATAAATTAAACAATTCATTATAAATTGAACTATTGAATGATTTATATAATAAATTAAACTTTGAATTATTTTTATTATAAATTATTAAATTCATTTTAAAATAATCACATGAATTATTTATAAAATATATTAAACAACCCATTATAAATTAAACTATTCAATTATTTATATAATAAATTAAACAATTCATTATAAATTAAACTATTCAATTATTTATCTAATAAATTAAATTATTGAATTACGTACAGAATAAAATAAAGTTTGAATAATTTTTATAATAAATTAAACAATTCATTTTAAAATAATCACTAGAATTATTTATATAATAAATTAAACAATTCATTATAAATTAAAGTATTGAATTATTTATATTATAAATTAAACCTTGAATTACTTTTATAATGAAGTAAACAATTCATATAAAAATAATCACTTGAACTATTTATATAATATATTTAAAATTTCATTATTAATTAAACTATTTAATTATTTGTATAATAAATTAAACTATTGCATTATTTATACAATAAATTAAACTTTGAATTATTTGTATAATATCTTAAACAATTCATTTTAAAATAATCACATGAATTATTTATAAAATAAATTAAACAATTCATTATAAATTAAACTATTGAATTATTTATAAAATAAATTGAACAATTCATTACTAATTAAACTATTGAATTATTTACATAATAAATTAAGCAATTCATTATCAATTAAATTATTGAATGATTTATATAATAAGTTAAACAATTAATTATAAATTGGACGATTGAATTATTTATACAATAAATTAAACTTTGAATTATTTTTATAATAAATCAAACAAATCATTATCAATTAAACTATTGAATTATTTATATAATCAATTAAACTATTGAATGATTTATGTAATTAATAAAATTTCAATTATTTTTATCATAAATTAAACAATTCATTTTAAAATAATCACATGAATTATTTGTAAAATATATTAAACAATCGATTATAAATTAAACTATTGAATTATTTATATAATAAATTAAACAAATCATTTAAAAATAATCACTTGAATTATACATATAATATATTAAACAATTCATTATAATTTGAACTATTGAATTATTGATATAATAAATTAAACTTTGAATTATTTTTGTAATAAATTAAACAATTCTTTATAAATTAAACTATTGAATTATTTATACAAAAAATTAAACTTTGAATTATTTTTAGAATAAATTAAACAATTAATTTTAAAATAATCACTTGAATTATTCATATAATATATTAAACAATTCATTATAAATTAAACTATTGAATTATTTGTATAATAAATTAAACTATTGCATTATTTATGTTATAAATTAAACTTTGAACTATTATTATAATATATCAAACAATACATTTTAATAAAATCACTTGAATGATTCATATCATTAATTAAACAATTCATTATAAATTAAACAATTGAATTATTTATATAATAAATTAAACAATTCATTATAAATTAAACAATTGGATTATTTATATAATAAATTAAACTTTGAATTATTTTTATTATAAATTAAACAATTCATTTTAAAATAATCACTTGAATTATTCATATAATAAATTAAACTATTCAATTACTTATATAATAAATTAAACAGTTCATTATAAATTAATGTGATGAATTATTTATATAATAAATTAAACTTTGAATTATTTTTGTAATAAAATAAAATTTGAATTATTTTTATAATAATTAAACAATTCATTTTAAAATAATCACTTGAATTATTTATAAAATAAATTAAACAATTCATTATAAATTAAATGATTGAATTATTGATATAATAAAATAAACTTTGATTTATTTTTATAACAAATTATACAATTCATTCTAAATTAAACTATTGAATTATTTATATCATAAATTAAACTTTGAATATTTTTATAATAAATTAAACAATTCAGTATAAATTAAATTATTGAATGATTTATATAATAAATTGAACAATCCAATATAAATTAAACTATTGAATTATTTATATAATCTGTTAAAATATTGAATTATTGATGTAATTAATAAAATTTGAATTATTTCTACAATAAATTAAACAATTTATTTTAAATTAATCTATTGATTTATTCATACAATACATTGAACTATTGCATTATTTATATCATAAATTAAACTTTGAATTATTTTTATAATGAATTAGACTATTCATTACAAATTAAACTATTGAATTATTTATATAATAAATTGAACCATTGAATTATTTATATAATAAATTAAACAATTCATTATAAATTAAATTATTGAATTTTTTATACAATAAAATAAACTTTGAATTATTTTTAAAATAAATTAAACAATTCATTTTAAAATAATCACTTGAATTATTTATAAAATGAATTAAACAATTCATTATAATTTAATATATTGAATTATTTATGCAATAAATTAAACTATTGTATTATTTATATAATGAATTAAACAATTCATTTTAAAATAAAAACTTGAATTATTTATAAAATGAATCAAACAATTCATTATAAATTAAACTATTGTATTATTTATGTAATAAATTAAACTATTCATTATAAATTAAAATATTGCATTATTTATATAATAAATTAAACTTTCAATTATTTTTATAATAAATTAAACAATTAATTTTAAAATAATCACTTGAATTATTTATAAAATAAATTAAACAATTCATTATAAATTAACCTGTTGAATTATTTATATAATATATGAAACAATTCATTATATATTAAACCATTGAATTATTTATATAATAAATTGAACAATTGAATTATTTATATAATAAATTAAACTTTGAATTATTTTTATAAAAAATTAATCATTTTATTTTAAAATAATCACTGGAATTATTTATAAAATGAATTAAACAATTCATTATGAATTAAACTATTGTATTATTTATATAATAAATTAAACTTTGAATTATTTTTATAATAAATTAAACAATTCATTTTAAAATAATCACTTGATTTATTTTAAAAATAAATTAAACAATTCATTATAAATTGAACTATTGAATTATTTATATAATAAATTAAACTTTGAATTATTTTTATTATAAATTATTAAATTCATTTTAAAATAATCACTTGAATTATTTAAAAAATAAATTAAACAATTCATTATAAATTGAACTATTGAATTATTTATATAATAAATTAAACTTTGAATTATTTTTATTATAAATTATTAAATTCATTTTAAAATAATCACATGAATTATTTATAAAATATATTAAACAACCCATTATAAATTAAACTATTCAATTATTTATATAATATATGAAACAATTCATTATATATTAAACCATTGAATTATTTATATAATAAATTGAACAATTGAATTATTTATATAATAAATTAAACTTTGAATTATTTTTATAAAAAATTAAACTTTGAATTATTTTTATAAAAAATTAATCAATTTATTTTAAAATAATCACTGGAATTATTTATAAAATGAATTAAACAATTCATTATGAATTAAACTATTGTATTATTTATATAATAAATTAAACTTTGAATTATTTTTATAATAAATTAAACAATTCATTTTAAAATAATCACTTGAATTATTTAAAAAATAAATTAAACAATTCATTATAAATTGAACTATTGAATTATTTATATAATAAATTAAACTTTGAATTATTTTTATTATAAATTATTGAATTCATTTTAAAATAATCACTTGAATTATTTAAAAAATAAATTAAACAATTCATTATAAATTGAACTATTGAATTATTTATATAATAAATTAAACTTTGAATTATTTTTATTATAAATTATTAAATTCATTTTAAAATAATCACGAATTATTTATAAAATATATTAAACAACCCATTATAAATTAAACTATTCAATTATTTATATAATATATGAAACAATTCATTATATATTAAACCATTGAATTATTTATATAATAAATTGAACAATTGAATTATTTATATAATAAATTAAACTTTGAATTATTTTTATAAAAAATTAATCAATTTATTTTAAAATAATCACTTGAATTATTTATAAAATAAATTAAACAAATCATCATGAATTAAAATATTGAATTATTGATATAATAAATTAAACGATTCATTATAAATTAAACTATTTAATTATTTATATAATAAATTAAACTATTGACTCATTTATACAATAAATTTAACTATTGAATTATTTGCATAATAAATTAAACTTTGAAACATTTTAAAAGTAAATTAAACAATTCATTTTAAAATAATCACTTGAATTATTTATATAATAAATTAAACAATTCATTATAAATTAAACTATTTAATTATTTATATAATAAATTAAACCTTGAATTATTTTTATAATAAATTAAACAATTAATTTAAAAAGAATCACTTGAATTATTTATAAAATAAATTAAACAATTCATTGTTAATTAAATGATTGAATTATTTATATAATAAATTAAACTATTGAATTATTTATATTGTTAATAAACCTTGAATTATTTTTATAATAAATTAAACAAATCATTTTAAAATCATCACCAGAATTATTTATATCATATATTAAACAATTCATTATAAATTAAACTATTGAATTATTTATATCATAAATTAAACAATTCATTAAAAAAATAATCACTTGAATGATTTATATAATAAATTAAACTATAGAATTATTTATGTAATAAAATGAAATTTGAATTATTTTTATAATAATTAATCAAATCATTTTAAAACAATCACTTGAATTATTTATGTCATAAATTAAACAATTTATTATAAATTAAACTATTGAGTAATTAATATAATAAATTAAACTTTGAATCATTTATAAAATAAATTAAACAAATCAATTTAAAATAATCACCAGAATTATTTATATAATGAATTAAACAATTCATTATAAATTAAACTATTGAATTATTTATATTATTAATAAACCTTGAATTACTTTTATAATAAATTAAACAAATCATTTTAAAATAATCACCAGAATTATTTATATCATAAATTAAACAATTCATTAAAAAATAATCACTTGAATGGTTTATATAATAAATTAAACTATAGAATTATTTATATAATAAAATGAACTTTGAATTATTTTTATAATAAATTAAACAATTCATTTTAAAATAATCGCTTGAATAATTTATAAAATAAATTAAACAATTCATTATAAATTAAACTATTGAATTATTTATGTAATAAATTAAACAATTCATTATAAATTAAACTATTGAATTATTTATATAATAAATTAAACTTTGAAGCATTTTAAAAAATAAATCAAACAATTCATTTTAAAATAATCACTTGAATTATTTATAAAATAAATTAAACAATTCATTATGAATTAAAATATTGAATTATTTATACAATCAATTAAACTATTGAATTATTGATATAATTAATAAATTTTGAATTATTTTTATAATAAATTAAACAAATCATTAAAAAATAATCACCAGAATTATTTATATAATAAAATAAACAATTCATTATAAATTAAACTACTCAATTATTTGTGCAATAAATTAAACAAATCATTATAAATTAAACTATTGAATTATTTATATAATAAATTAAACTTTGAAACATTTTAAAAGTAAATTAAACAATTCATTTTAAAATAATCACTTGAATTATTTATATAATAAATTTAAAAATTCATTATAATTCAAACTATTGAATTATTTATATAATAAATTAAACCTTGAATTCTTTTTATAATAAATTAAACAATTCATTTTAAAATAATGAATTTATTTGTAAAATAATTTAAACAATTCATTATAAATTAAACTATTGAATTATTTATATATTAAATTAAACCTTGAATTATTTTTATAATAAATTAAACAATTCATTTCAAAATAATCACTTGAATTATTTAAAAAATAAATTAAACAATTCATTATAAATTTAACTATTGAATGATTTATATAATAAATTAAACTTTGAATTAATATTATATTAAATTAAACAATTCATTTTAAATAATCACTTGAATTATTTATATAATAAATTAAACAATTCATTTTAAATTAATCACTTGAATTATTTATATAATAAATTAAACAATTCATTATGAATTAAACTATTGAATTATTCAGATAATAATTTAAACTATTGCGTTATTTATATTAAAAATTAAACTTTGATTTTTTTAATAATAAATGAAACAAATCATTTTAAAATTATCACCAGCATTATTTATATAATAAATTAAACTATTGAATTATTTATATGATAAAATAAACTTTGAATTATATTTATAATTAATCAAACAATTCATTTTTCAATAATCAATTGAATTATTTACAAAATAAATTAAACATTTCATTATAAATTAAACTATTGAATTATTCATACAATAAATTAAACAATTCATTTTAAATAAAACTATTGAATTATTTATATAATAAATTAAACAATTCATTATAAATTAAACTATTCAATTATTTATCTAATAAATTAAATTATTGAATTACGTACAGAATAAAATAAAGTTTGAATAATTTTTATAATAAATTAAACAATTCATTTTAAAATAATCACTAGAATTATTTATATAATAAATTAAACAATTCATTATAAATTAAAGTATTGAATTATTTATATAATAAATTAAACCTTGAATTACTTTTATAATGAAGTAAACAATTCATTTAAAAATAATCACTTGAACTATTTATATAATATATTAAAAAATTCATTATAAATTAAACTATTTAATTATTTGTATAATAAATTAAACTATTGCATTATTTATACAATAAATTAAACTTTGAATTATTTGTATAATATCTTAAACAATTCATTTTAAAATAATCACATGAATTATTCATAAAATAAATTAAACAATTCATTATAAATTAAACTATTGAATTATTTATAAAATAAATTGAACAATTCATTACTAATTTAACTATTGAATTATTTATATAATAAATTAAACAATTCATTATAAATTAAACTATTCAATTATTTATCTAATAAATTAAATTATTGAATTACTTACAGAATAAAATAAAGTTTGAATAATTTTTATAATAAATTAAACAATTCATTTTAAAATAATCACTAGAATTATTTATATAATAAATTAAACAATTCATTATAAATTAAAGTATTGAATTATTTATATAATAAATTAAACCTTGAATTACTTTTATAATGAAGTAAACAATTCATATAAAAATAATCACTTGAACTATTTATATAATATATTTAAAAATTCATTATTAATTAAACTATTTAATTATTTGTATAATAAATTAAACTATTGCATTATTTATACAATAAATTAAACTTTGAATTATTTGTATAATATCTTAAACAATTCATTTTAAAAGAATCACATGAATTATTTATAAAATAAATTAAACAATTCATTATAAATTAAACTATTGAATTATTTATAAAATAAATTGAACAATTCATTACTAATTAAACTATTGAATTATTTACATAATAAATTAAGCAATTCATTATCAATTAAATTATTGAATGATTTATATAATAAGTTAAACAATTAATTATAAATTGGACGATTGAATTATTTATACAATAAATTAAACTTTGAATTATTTTTATAATAAATCAAACAAATCATTATCAATTAAACTATTGAATTATTTATATAATCAATTAAACTATTGAATGATTTATGTAATTAATAAAATTTCAATTATTTTTATCATAAATTAAACAATTCATTTTAAAATAATCACATGAATTATTTGTAAAATATATTAAACAATCGATTATAAATTAAACTATTGAATTATTTATATAATAAATTAAACAAATCATTTAAAAATAATCACTTGAATTATACATATAATATATTAAACAATTCATTATAATTTGAACTATTGAATTATTGATATAATAAATTAAACTTTGAATTATTTTTGTAATAAATTAAACAATTCTTTATAAATTAAACTATTGAATTATTTATACAAAAAATTAAACTTTGAATTATTTTTAGAATAAATTAAACAATTAATTTTAAAATAATCACTTGAATTATTCATATAATATATTAAACAATTCATTATAAATTAAACTATTGAATTATTTGTATAATAAATTAAACTATTGCATTATTTATGTTATAAATTAAACTTTGAACTATTATTATAATATATCAAACAATACATTTTAATAAAATCACTTGAATGATTCATATCATTAATTAAACAATTCATTATAAATTAAACAATTGAATTATTTATATAATAAATTAAACAATTCATTATAAATTAAACAATTGGATTATTTATATAATAAATTAAACTTTGAATTATTTTTATTATAAATTAAACAATTCATTTTAAAATAATCACTTGAATTATTCATATAATAAATTAAACTATTCAATTACTTATATAATAAATTAAACAGTTCATTATAAATTAATGTGATGAATTATTTATATAATAAATTAAACTTTGAATTATTTTTGTAATAAAATAAAATTTGAATTATTTTTATAATAATTAAACAATTCATTTTAAAATAATCACTTGAATTATTTATAAAATAAATTAAACAATTCATTATAAATTAAATGATTGAATTATTGATATAATAAAATAAACTTTGATTTATTTTTATAACAAATTATACAATTCATTCTAAATTAAACTATTGAATTATTTATATCATAAATTAAACTTTGAATATTTTTATAATAAATTAAACAATTCAGTATAAATTAAATTATTGAATGATTTATATAATAAATTGAACAATCCAATATAAATTAAACTATTGAATTATTTATATAATCTGTTAAAATATTGAATTATTGATGTAATTAATAAAATTTGAATTATTTCTACAATAAATTAAACAATTTATTTTAAATTAATCTATTGATTTATTCATACAATACATTGAACTATTGCATTATTTATATCATAAATTAAACTTTGAATTATTTTTATAATGAATTAGACTATTCATTACAAATTAAACTATTGAATTATTTATATAATAAATTGAACCATTGAATTATTTATATAATAAATTAAACAATTCATTATAAATTAAATTATTGAATTTTTTATACAATAAAATAAACTTTGAATTATTTTTAAAATAAATTAAACAATTCATTTTAAAATAATCACTTGAATTATTCATATAATAAACTAAACAATTCATAGAAATTAAAGAATTGAATTATTTATATCATAAATTAAACTTTGAATTATTTTTATAATAAATTAGTCCGTTTATCTTAAAATAATCACTTGAATTATTTATATAATAAACTAAACAATTCATTATAAACTAAACTATTCAATTACTTATATAATAACTTAAACTTTGAATTATTGTTATAATAAATTAATCCATTTATTTTAAAATATTCACTTGAATTATTTATATAATAAATTAAACAATGCATTATAAATTAAACTATTGAATTATTTATATAATTAATTAAACAATTCATTATAAATTAATCTGTTGCATTATTTATGTAATAAATTAAACTATCAATTATTTTTCTGATAAAATAAAATTTGAATTATTTTTATATTAAATTAAACAATTCATTTTAAATAATCACTTGAATTATTTATACAATAAATTAAACAATTCATTTTAAATTAATCTATTGAATTATTCATACAATACATTAAACTATTGCATTATTTATATAATAAATTAAACAATGCATTATAAATTAAACTATTGAATTATTTATATAATAAATTAATCTATAGAATCATTTATGTAATAAATTCAACTTTGAATTAATATTATATTAAATTAAACAATTCATTTTAAATAATCACTTGAATTATTTATATAATAAATTAAACAATTCATTTTAAATAATCACTTGAATTATTTATATAATAAATTAAACAATTCATTTTAAATTAATCACTTGAATTATTTATATAATAAATTAAACAATTCATTATGAATTAAACTATTGAATTATTCAGATAATAATTTAAACTATTGCGTTATTTATATTAAAAATTAAACTTTGATTTTTTTAATAATAAATGAAACAAATCATTTTAAAATTATCACCAGCATTATTTATATAATAAATTAAACTATTGAATTATTTATATGATAAAATAAACTTTGAATTATATTTATAATTAATCAAACAATTCATTTTTCAATAATCAATTGAATTATTTACAAAATAAATTAAACAATGCATTATAAATTAAACTATTGAATTATTTATATAATAAATTAATCTATAGAATCATTTATATAATAAATTCAACTTTGAATTAATATTATATTAAATTAAACAATTCATTTTAAATAATCACTTGAATTATTTATATAATAAATTAAACAATTCATTATGAATTAAACTATTGAATTATTCAGATAATAATTTAAACTATTGCGTTATTTATATTAAAAATTAAACTTTGATTTTTTTAATAATAAATGAAACAAATCATTTTAAAATTATCACCAGCATTATTTATATAATAAATTAAACTATTGAATTATTTATATGATAAAATAAACTTTGAATTATATTTATAATTAATCAAACAATTCATTTTTCAATAATCAATTGAATTATTTACAAAATAAATTAAACAATGCATTATAAATTAAACTATTGAATTATTTATATAATAAATTAATCTATAGAATCATTTATATAATAAATTCAACTTTGAATTAATATTATATTAAATTAAACAATTCATTTTAAATAAAACTATTGAATTATTTATATAATAAATTAAACAATTCATTATAAATTAAACTATTCAATTATTTATCTAATAAATTAAATTATTGAATTACGTACAGAATAAAATAAAGTTTGAATAATTTTTATAATAAATTAAACAATTCATTTTAAAATAATCACTAGAATTATTTATATAATAAATTAAACAATTCATTATAAATTAAAGTATTGAATTATTTATATAATAAATTAAACCTTGAATTACTTTTATAATGAAGTAAACAATTCATTTAAAAATAATCACTTGAACTATTTATATAATATATTAAAAAATTCATTATAAATTAAACTATTTAATTATTTGTATAATAAATTAAACTATTGCATTATTTATACAATAAATTAAACTTTGAATTATTTGTATAATATCTTAAACAATTCATTTTAAAATAATCACATGAATTATTCATAAAATAAATTAAACAATTCATTATAAATTAAACTATTGAATTATTTATAAAATAAATTGAACAATTCATTACTAATTAAACTATTGAATGATTTATATAATAATTTAAACAATTAATTATAAATTGGACGATTGAATTATTTATACAATAAATTAAACTTTGAATTATTTTTATAATAAATCAAACAAATCATTATCAATTAAACTATTGAATTATTTATATAATCAATTAAACTATTGAATGATTTATGTAATTAATAAAATTTCAATTATTTTTATCACAAATTAAACAATTCATTTTAAAATAATCACATGAATTATTTGTAAAATATATTAAACAATCGATTATAAATTAAACTATTGAATTATTTATATAATAAATTAAACAAATCATTTAAAAATAATCACTTGAATTATACATATAATATATTAAACAATTCATTATAATTTGAACTATTGAATTATTGATATAATAAATTAAACTTTGAATTATTTTTGTAATAAATTAAACAATTCTTTATAAATTAAACTATTGAATTATTTATATAATAAATTAAACTATTGCATTATTTATACAAAAAATTAAACTTTGAATTATTTTTAGAATAAATTAAACAATTAATTTTAAAATAATCACTTGAATTATTCATATAATATATTAAACAATTCATTATAAATTAAACTATTGAATTATTTGTATAATAAATTAAACTATTGCATTATTTATGTAATAAATTAAACTTTGAACTATTATAATATATCAAAGAATACATTTTAATAAAATCACTTGAATTATTCATATAATTAATTAAACAATTCATTATAAATTAAACAATTGAATTATTTATATAATAAATTAAACAATTCATTATAAATTAAACAATTGAATTATTTATATAATAAATTAAACAATTCATTATAAATTAAACAATTGAATTATTTATATAATAAATTAAAATTTGAATTATTTTTATATTAAATTAAACAATTCATTTTAAATAATCACTTAAATTATTTATATAATAAATTAAACAATTCATTTTAAATTAATCTATTGAATTATTCATACAATACATTAAACTATTGCATTATTTATATAATAAATTAAACAATGCATTATAAATTAAACTATTGAATTATTTATATAATAAATTAAACAATTCATTATAAATTAATCTGGTGAATTATTTATATAATAAATTAAACTTTGAATTATTTTTCTGATAAAATAAAATTTGAATTATTTTTATATTAAATTAAACAATTCATTTTAAAATAATCACTTGAATTATTTATAAAATAAATTAATCAATTCATTATTAATTAAAGTATTAAATTATTTATATAATAAATTAAACTTAGAATTATTTTTATAATTAATTAAACTGTTGAAATATTTATATAATAAATTAATCTATAGAATCATTTATATAATAAATTCAACTTTGAATTAATATTATAATAAATTAAACAATTCATTTTAAATAATCACTTGAATTATTTATATAATAAATTAAACAATTCATTTTAAATTAATCTATTGAATTATTCATACAATAAATTAAACTATTGAATTATTTATATAATAAATTAAACATTGAATGATTTTTATGATAAATTAAACAATTAATTTCAAAATAATCACTTGAACTATTTATATAATATATGAAACAATTCATTAATTAAACTATTTAATTATTTGTATAATAAATTAAACGATTCCATTATTTATATGAAAAATTAAATATTGAATTATTTTTAAAATAAATCAAACAAATCATTGTCAATTAAACTATTGAATTATTTATATAATTAATAAAATTTGAATTATTTTTATCATAAATTAAAAAATTCATTTTACAATAATCACATGAATTATTTTTAAAATAAATTAATCAATCGATTATGAATTAAACTTGGAATTATTTTTGTAATAAATTAAACAATTCATTATAAATTAAACTCTTGAATTATATATATAATAAATTAAACTATTGCATTATTTATACAAAAAATTAAAGTTTGAATTATTTTTATAATAAATTAAACAATTCATTTAAAAATAATCACTTGAATTATTTATAAAATAAATTAAACAATTCATTATTAAAGTATTGAATTATTTCTACAATCAATTAAACTTTGAATTCTTTTTAGAATAAATTAAACTGTTGAAATATTTATATAATAAATTAAACTATTGAATCATTTATATAATACATTAAACAATTCATTTTAAATAATCACTTGAATTATTCATTTAATAAACTAAACAATTCATATAAATTAAACAATTGAATTATTTATATAATAAATTAAACTTTGAATTATTTTTATAATAAATTAGTCAATTTATCTTAAAATAATCACGTGAATTATTTATATAATAAATTAAACAATGCATTATAAATTAAACTATTGAATTATTTATATAATAAATTAAACAATTCATTATAAATTAATCTGTTGAATTATTTATATAATAAATTAAACTTTGAATTATTTTTCTGATAAAATAAAATTTGAATTATTTTTATATTAAATTAAACAATTCATTTTAAAATAATCACTTGAATTATTTATAAAATAAATTAATCAATTCATTATTAATTAAAGTATTAAATTCTTTATATAATAAATTAAACTTAGAATTATTTTATAATTAATTAAACTGTTGAAATATTTATATAATAAATTAATCTATAGAATCATTCATATAATAAATTCAACTTTGAATTAATTTTATAATAAATTAAACAATTCATTTTAAATAATCACTTGAATTATTTATATAATAAATTAAACAATTCATTATAAATTAATCTGTTGAATTATTTATATAATAAATTAAACTTTGAATTATTTTTCTGATAAAATAAAATTTGAATTATTTTTATATTAAATTAAACAATTCATTTTAAAATAATCACTTGAATTATTTATAAAATAAATTAATCAATTCATTATTAATTAAAGTATTAAATTCTTTATATAATAAATTAAACTTAGAATTATTTTATAATTAATTAAACTGTTGAAATATTTATATAATAAATTAATCTATAGAATCATTCATATAATAAATTCAACTTTGAATTAATTTTATAATAAATTAAACAATTCATTTTAAATAATCACTTGAATTATTTATATAATAAATTAAACAATTCATTTTAAATAATCACTTGAATTATTTATATAATAAATGAAACAATTCATTTTAAATTAATCTATTGAATTATTCATACAATAAATTAAACTATTGCATTATTTTTATAATGAATTAGACTATTCATTACAAATTAAACTATTGAATTATTTATATAATAAATTAAACATTGAATGATTTTTATAATAAATTAAACAATTAATTTCAAAATAATCACTTGAACTATTTATATAATATATGAAACAATTCATTAATTAAACTATTTAATTATTTGTATAATAAATTAAACGATTCCATTATTTATATGAAAAATTAAATATTGAATTATTTTTAAAATAAATCAATCAAATCATTGTCAATTAAACTATTGAATTATTTATATAATTAATAAAATTTGAATTATTTTTATCATAAATTAAAAAATTCATTTTACAATAATCACATGAATTATTTTTAAAATAAATTAAACAATCGATTATGAATTAAACTTGGAATTATTTTTGCAATAAATTAAACAATTCATTATAAATTAAACTCTTGAATTATATATATAATAAATTAAACTATTGCATTATTTATACAAACAATTAAAGTTTGAATTATTTTTATAATAAATTAAACAATTCATTTTAAAATAATCACTTGAATTATTTATAAAATAAATTAAACAATTCATTATTAATTAAAGTATTGAATTATTTATACAATAAATTAAACTTTGAATTATTTTTATAATAAATTAAATTGTTGAAATATTTATATAATAAATTAAACTATTGAATTATTTTTATAATAAATTAAACAATTCATTTTAAAATAATCACTTGAATATTCATATAATATATTAAACAATTCATTATAAATTAAACTATTGAATTTTTTATATAATAAAATAAACTTTGACTTATTTTTACAACAAATTAAACAATTCATATTAAAATAATGACTTGATTTATTTAAATAATAAATTAAACTATTGAATTAATTATACAATAAAATAAATTTGAATTATTTTTATAACAAATCATTTTAAAATAATCACTTGAATTATTTATATAATAAATTAAACAATTCATTTTAAATTAATCTATTGAATTATTTATATAATAAATTAAACTATTGAATTTTTTATCTAATAAAATAAACTTTGAATTATTTTTATAATAAATTAAACAATTCATTTTAAAATAATCACTTGAATATTCATATAATATATTAAACAATTCATTATAAATGAAACTATTGAATTTTTTATATAATAAAATAAACTTTGACTTATTTTTACAACAAATTAAACAATTCATATTAAAATAATCACTTGATTTATTTAAATAATAAATTAAACTATTGAATTAATTATACAATAAAATAAACTTGAATTATTTTTATAAAAAATCATTTTAAAATAATCACTTGAATTATTTATATAATAAATTAAACAATTCATTATCAATTAAACTATTGAATTATTTACATAATAAATTTAAAAATTCATTATAAATTAATCTGTTGAATTATTTATACAATAAATTAAACTTTGAATTAATTTAATAATAAATTAAACAATTCATTTTAAATAATCACTTGAATTATTTATATAATAAATTAAACAATTCATTTTAAATTAATCTATTGAATTATTCATGTAATAAATTAAACTATTGCATTATTTATATAATAAATTAAACTATTGAATTATTTTTATAATAAATTAAACAATTCATTTTGAAATAATCGCATCAATTATTTATATAATAAATTAAACAATTCATTATAAATTAAATGATTGAATTATTTATATAATAAATTAAATGATTGAATTCTTTATATATTAAATTAAACTTTGAATTATTTTTAAAATGAATTAAACAATTCATTTTAAAATAATCACTTGAATTATACATATGATAAATTAAACAATTCATTATAAATTAAACATTTGAATTATTAATATAATAAATTAAACTTTGAATTATTTATATGATAAATTAAACAATTCATTATAAATTAAATTATTGAATTATTTATTCAAAAAATTAAACAATTGATTTAAAAATAATCACTTGAATTATTTATAAAATAAATTAAACAATTCATTATTAATTAAAGTATTGAATTATTTATATAATAAATTAAACGTTGAAATATTTATATAATAAATTAAACTATAGAATCATTTATATAATAAATTCAACTTTGAATTAATTTTATAATAAATTAAACAATTCATTTTAAATAATCACTTGAATTATTTATATAATAAATTAAACAATTCATTTTAAATTAAACTATTCAATTATTCATATAATAAATTAAACTTTTGAATCATTTATATAATAAATTAAACAATTCATTTTAAATAATCACTTGAATTATTTATTTAATAAATTAAACTATTGAATTTTTTATCTAATAAAATAAACTTTGAATTATTTTTATAATAAATTAAACAATTCATTTTAAAATAATCACTTGAATTATACATATAATAAATTAAACAATTCATTATAAATTAAACTATTCAATTACTTACATAATAACTTAAACTTTGAATTATTTTGATAATAAATTAATCAATTTATTTTAAAATATTCACTTGAATTATTTATATAATAAATTAAACAATTCATTATAAATTAAACTATTGAATTATTTATATAATAAATTAAACAATTCATTATAAATTAAACTATTGAATTATCTGTATAATAAATTGAACTTTGAATTATTTTTATAATAAATTAAACAATTCATTTTAAAATAATCACTTGAATTATTTATAAAATAAATTAAACAATTCATTATTTACATAATAAATTAAATGTTGAATTATTTTTATAATAAATTAAACTGTTGAAATATTTATATAATAAATTAAACTATAGCATCATTTATATAATAAATTCAACTTTGAATTAATTTTATAATAAATTAAACAATTCATTTTAAAATAATCACTTGAATATTCATATAATATATTAAACAATTCATTATAAATGAAACTATTGAATTTTTTATATAATAAAATAAACTTTGACTTATTTTTACAACAAATTAAACAATTCATATTAAAATAATGACTTGATTTATTTAAATAATAAATTAAACTATTGAATTAATTATACAATAAAATAAATTTGAATTATTTTTATAACAAATCATTTTAAAATAATCACTTGAATTATTTATATAATAAATTAAACAATTCATTTTAAATTAATCTATTGAATTATTTATATAATAAATTAAACTATTGAATTTTTTATCTAATAAAATAAACTTTGAATTATTTTTATAATAAATTAAACAATTCATTTTAAAATAATCACTTGAATATTCATATAATATATTAAACAATTCATTATAAATGAAACTATTGAATTTTTTATATAATAAAATAAACTTTGACTTATTTTTACAACAAATTAAACAATTCATATTAAAATAATCACTTGATTTATTTAAATAATAAATTAAACTATTGAATTAATTATACAATAAAATAAACTTGAATTATTTTTATAAAAAATCATTTTAAAATAATCACTTGAATTATTTATATAATAAATTAAACAATTCATTATCAATTAAACTATTGAATTATTTACATAATAAATTTAAAAATTCATTATAAATTAATCTGTTGAATTATTTATACAATAAATTAAACTTTGAATTAATTTAATAATAAATTAAACAATTCATTTTAAATAATCACTTGAATTATTTATATAATAAATTAAACAATTCATTTTAAATTAATCTATTGAATTATTCATGTAATAAATTAAACTATTGCATTATTTATATAATAAATTAAACTATTGAATTATTTTTATAATAAATTAAACAATTCATTTTGAAATAATCGCATCAATTATTTATATAATAAATTAAACAATTCATTATAAATTAAATGATTGAATTATTTATATAATAAATTAAATGATTGAATTCTTTATATATTAAATTAAACTTTGAATTATTTTTAAAATGAATTAAACAATTCATTTTAAAATAATCACTTGAATTATACATATGATAAATTAAACAATTCATTATAAATTAAACATTTGAATTATTAATATAATAAATTAAACTTTGAATTATTTATATGATAAATTAAACAATTCATTATAAATTAAATTATTGAATTATTTATTCAAAAAATTAAACAATTGATTTAAAAATAATCACTTGAATTATTTATAAAATAAATTAAACAATTCATTATTAATTAAAGTATTGAATTATTTATATAATAAATTAAACGTTGAAATATTTATATAATAAATTAAACTATAGAATCATTTATATAATAAATTCAACTTTGAATTAATTTTATAATAAATTAAACAATTCATTTTAAATAATCACTTGAATTATTTATATAATAAATTAAACAATTCATTTTAAATTAAACTATTCAATTATTCATATAATAAATTAAACTTTTGAATCATTTATATAATAAATTAAACAATTCATTTTAAATAATCACTTGAATTATTTATTTAATAAATTAAACTATTGAATTTTTTATCTAATAAAATAAACTTTGAATTATTTTTATAATAAATTAAACAATTCATTTTAAAATAATCACTTGAATTATACATATAATAAATTAAACAATTCATTATAAATTAAACTATTCAATTACTTACATAATAACTTAAACTTTGAATTATTTTGATAATAAATTAATCAATTTATTTTAAAATATTCACTTGAATTATTTATATAATAAATTAAACAATTCATTATAAATTAAACTATTGAATTATTTATATAATAAATTAAACAATTCATTATAAATTAAACTATTGAATTATCTGTATAATAAATTGAACTTTGAATTATTTTTATAATAAATTAAACAATTCATTTTAAAATAATCACTTGAATTATTTATAAAATAAATTAAACAATTCATTATTTACATAATAAATTAAATGTTGAATTATTTTTATAATAAATTAAACTGTTGAAATATTTATATAATAAATTAAACTATAGCATCATTTATATAATAAATTCAACTTTGAATTAATTTTATAATAAATTAAACAATTCATTTTAAATAATCACTTGAATTAATCTGATGAATTATTTATATAATAAATTAAACTTTGAATTAATTTTGTAATAAAATAAAATTTGAATTATTTTTATATTAAATGAAACAATTCATTTCAAAATAATCACTTGAATCATTTATATAATAAATTAAACAATTCATTTTAAATTAAACTATTCAATTATTCATATAATAAATTAAACTATAGAATTATTTATATAATAAATTTAACTATTGCATTATTTATATAATGAATTAAGCTTTGAATTATTTTTATAATAAATGAAACAATTCATTTTAAAATAATCACTTGAATTATTTATAAAATAAATTAAACAAATCATCATGAATTTAGATATTGAATTATTGATATAATAAATTAAACGATTCATTATAAATTAACCTATTGAATTATTTATATCATAAATTAAACCTTGAATTATTTTTATAATAAATGAGACAATTCATTTTAAAATAATCACTTGAATCATTTATAAAATAAATTTAACAAATCATCATGTATTAAAATATTGAATCATTGATGTAATAAATTAAACGATTCATTATCAATTAAACTATTTAATTATTTATATAATAAATTAAACTATTGACTCATTTATACAATAAATTTAACTATTGAATTATTTGCATAATAAATTAAACTTTGAAACATTTTAAAAGTAAATTAAACAATTCATTTTAAAATAATCACTTGATTTATTTAAATAATAAATTAAACAATTCATTATCAATTAAACTATTGAATTATTTTTGTAATAAATTAAACAATTCATTATAAATTAAACTGTTGAATTATTTATACAATAAATTAAACTTTGAATTAATTTAATAATAAATTAAACAATTCATTTTAAATAATCACTTGAATTATTTATATAATAAATTAAACAATTCATTTTAAATTAATCTATTGAATTATTCATGTAATAAATTAAACTATTGCATTATTTATATAATAAATTAAACTTTGAATTATTTTTATAATGAATTAGACGATTCATTACAAATTAAACTATTGAATTATTTATATAATAAATTGAACCATTGAATTATTTATATAATAAATTAAACTATTGAATTATTTTTATAATAAATTAAACAATTCATTTTGAAATAATCGCATCAATTATTTATATAATAAATTAAACAATTCATTATAAATTAAATGATTGAATTATTTATATAATAAATTAAATGATTGAATTCTTTATATATTAAATTAAACTTTGAATTATTTTTAAAATGATTTAAACAATTCATTTTAAAATAATCACTTGAATTATTCATATGATAAATTAAACTATTCATTATAAATTAAACATTTGAATTATTAATATAATAAATTAAACTTTGAATTATTTATATGATAAATTAAACAATTCATTATAAATTAAATTATTGAATTATTTATTCAAAAAATTAAACAATTGATTTAAAAATAATCACTTGAATTATTTATAAAATAAATTAAACAATTCATTATTAATTAAAGTATTGAATTATTTATACAATAAATTAAACTTTGACTTATTTTTACAATAAATTAAACAATTCATTTTAAATAATCACTTGAACTTTTTATATAATAAATTAAACAATTCATTATAAATTAAACCATTGAATTATTTATATAATAAATTAAACTTTGAATTATTTTTATAATAAATTAAACAATTCATTTTAAAATAATTACTTGAATTATTTATAAAATAAATTAAACAATTCATTATTAATTAAAGTATTGAATTATTTATATAATAAATTAAACGTTGAAATATTTATATAATAAATTAAACTATAGAATCATTTATATAATAAATTCAACTTTGAATTAATTTTATAATAAATTAAACAATTCATTTTAAATAATCACTTGAATTATTTATATATAAATTAAACAATTCATTTTAAATTAAACTATTCAATTATTCATATAATAAATTAAACTTTTGAATCATTTATATAATAAATTAAACAATTCATTTTAAATAATCACTTGAATTATTTATTTAATAAATTAAACTATTGAATTTTTTATCTAATAAAATAAACTTTGAATTATTTTTATAATAAATTAAATAATTCATTTTAAAATAATCACTTGAATTATACATATAATAAATTAAACAATTCATTATAAATTAAACTATTCAATTACTTACATAATAACTTAAACTTTGAATTATTTTGATAATAAATTAATCAATTTATTTTAAAATAATCACTTGAATTATTTATATAATAAATTAAACAATTCATTATCAATTAAACTATTGAATTATTTATATAATAAATTAAACAATTCATTATAAATTAATCTGTTGAATTATTTACATAATAAATTAAAAAATTCATTATAAATTAAACTATTGAATTATCTGTATAATAAATTGAACTTTGAATTATTTTTATAATAAATTAAACAATTCATTTTAAAATAATCACTTGAATTATTTATAAAATAAATTAAACAATTCATTATTTACATAATAAATTAAATGTTGAATTATTTTTATAATAAATTAAACTGTTGAAATATTTATATAATAAATTAAACTATAGCATCATTTATATAATAAATTCAACTTTCAATTAATTTTATAATAAATTAAACAATTCATTTTAAATAATCACTTGAATTAATCTGATGAATTATTTATATAATAAATTAAACTTTGAATTAATTTTGTAATAAAATAAAATTTGAATTATTTTTATATTAAATGAAACAATTCATTTCAAAATAATCACTTGAATCATTTATATAATAAATTAAACAATTCATTTTAAATTAAACTATTCAATTATTCATATAATAAACTAAACTATAGAATTATTTATATAATAAATTTAACTATTGCATTATTTATATAATGAATTAAGCTTTGAATTATTTTTATAATAAATGAAACAATTCATTTTAAAATAATCACTTGAATTATTTATAAAATAAATTAAACAAATCATCATGAATTTAGATATTGAATTATTGATATAATAAATTAAACGATTCATTATAAATTAACCTATTGAATTATTTATATCATAAATTAAACCTTGAATTATTTTTATAATAAATGAAACAATTCATTTTAAAATAATCACTTGAATCATTTATAAAATAAATTTAACAAATCATCATGTATTAAAATATTGAATCATTGATGTAATAAATTAAACGATTCATTATCAATTAAACTATTTAATTATTTATATAATAAATTAAACTATTGACTCATTTATACAATAAATTTAACTATTGAATTATTTGCATAATAAATTAAACTTTGAAACATTTTAAAAGTAAATTAAACAATTCATTTTAAAATAATCACTTGATTTATTTAAATAATAAATTAAACAATTCATTATCAATTAAACTATTGAATTATTTTTGTAATAAATTAAACAATTCATTATAAATTAAACTGTTGAATTATTTATACAATAAATTAAACTTTGAATTAATTTAATAATAAATTAAACAATTCATTTTAAATAATCACTTGAATTATTTATATAATAAATTAAACAATTCATTTTAAATTAATCTATTGAATTATTCATGTAATAAATTAAACTATTGCATTATTTATATAATAAATTAAACTTTGAATTATTTTTATAATGAATTAGACGATTCATTACAAATTAAACTATTGAATTATTTATATAATAAATTGAACCATTGAATTATTTATATAATAAATTAAACTATTGAATTATTTTTATAATAAATTAAACAATTCATTTTGAAATAATCGCATCAATTATTTATATAATAAATTAAACAATTCATTATAAATTAAATGATTGAATTATTTATATAATAAATTAAATGATTGAATTCTTTATATATTAAATTAAACTTTGAATTATTTTTAAAATGATTTAAACAATTCATTTTAAAATAATCACTTGAATTATTCATATGATAAATTAAACTATTCATTATAAATTAAACATTTGAATTATTAATATAATAAATTAAACTTTGAATTATTTATATGATAAATTAAACAATTCATTATAAATTAAATTATTGAATTATTTATTCAAAAAATTAAACAATTGATTTAAAAATAATCACTTGAATTATTTATAAAATAAATTAAACAATTCATTATTAATTAAAGTATTGAATTATTTATACAATAAATTAAACTTTGACTTATTTTTACAATAAATTAAACAATTCATTTTAAATAATCACTTGAACTTTTTATATAATAAATTAAACAATTCATTATAAATTAAACCATTGAATTATTTATATAATAAATTAAACTTTGAATTATTTTTATAATAAATTAAACAATTCATTTTAAAATAATTACTTGAATTATTTATAAAATAAATTAAACAATTCATTATTAATTAAAGTA
>NW_027138286.1:0-61195 GCF_035084215.1 Heptranchias perlo
GTTTGATATAAAAAAAAGGAAACTTCACAACGTAACATTTCGTCAAACACCCGGTCCACCCACTGGGTGAATTACCATTGCTTCAACTTTCACTTCCTGCCGCTTCAACACAGTGCATCCCCTGTGACCATCAGACAGACAGGTCAGAGGGTGAATATCAGACAGATAGGTCAGAGGGTGAATATCAGACAAACAGATCAGAGGGTGAATATCAGACAGACAGATCAGAGAGTGAATATCAGACAGACAGGTCAGAGGGTGAATATCAGACAGACAGATCAGAGAGTGAATATCAGACAGACAGGTCAGAGGGTGAATATCAGACAGACAGATCAGAGAGTGAATATCAGACAGACAGGTCAGAGGGTGAATATCAGACAGACAGGTCAGAGGGTGAATATCAGACAGACAGGTCAGAGGGTGAATATCACACAGACAGATCAGTGAGTGACCATCAGACAGACAGATCAGAGGGTGAATATCAGACAGACAGATCAGAGAGTGAATATCAGACAGACAGATCAGAGAGTGAATATCAGACAGACAGATCAGAGAGTGAATATCAGACAGACAGGTCAGAGGGTGAATATCAGACAGACAGGTCAGAGGGTGAATATCAGACAGACAGATCAGAGAGTGAATATCAGACAGACAGATCAGAGAGTGAATATCAGACAGACAGGTCAGAGGGTGAATATCAGACAGACAGATCAGAGAGTGAATATCAGACAGACAGATCAGAGAGTGAATATCAGACAGACAGATCAGAGAGTGACCATCAGACAGACAGATCAGAGAGTGACCATCAGACAGACAGATCAGAGGGTGAATATCAGACAGACAGATCAGAGAGTGAATATCAGACAGACAGATCAGAGAGTGAATATCAGACAGACAGATCAGAGAGTGAATATCAGACAGACAGGTCAGAGGGTGAATATCAGACAGACAGGTCAGAGGGTGAATATCAGACAGACAGATCAGAGAGTGAATATCAGACAGACAGATCAGAGAGTGAATATCAGACAGACAGGTCAGAGGGTGAATATCAGACAGACAGATCAGAGAGTGAATATCAGACAGACAGATCAGAGAGTGAATATCAGACAGACAGATCAGAGAGTGACCATCAGACAGACAGATCAGAGAGTGACCATCAGACAGACAGATCAGAGAGTGAATATCAGACAGACAGATCAGAGAGTGAATATCAGACAGACAGATCAGAGAGTGACCATCAGACAGACAGATCAGTGAGTGAATATCAGACAGACAGATCAGAGGGTGAATATCAGACAGACAGATCAGAGAGTGAATATCAGACAGACAGATCAGAGGGTGAATATCAGACAGATCAGAGAGTGAATATCAGACAGACAGGTCAGAGGGTGAATATCAGACAGACAGGTCAGAGGGTGAATATCAGACAGACAGATCAGAGGGTGAATATCAGACAGACAGGTCAGAGGGTGAATATCAGACAGACAGATCAGAGAGTGAATATCAGACAGACAGGTCAGAGGGTGAATATCAGACAGACAGATCAGAGAGTGAATATCAGACAGACAGGTCAGAGGGTGAATATCAGACAGACAGGTCAGAGGGTGAATATCAGACAGACAGATCAGAGGGTGAATATCAGACAGACAGGTCAGAGGGTGAATATCAGACAGACAGATCAGAGAGTGAATATCAGACAGACAGGTCAGAGGGTGAATATCAGACAGACAGATCAGAGAGTGAATATCAGACAGACAGATCAGAGAGTGACCATCAGACAGACAGATCAGAGAGTGAATATCAGACAGACAGGTCAGAGGGTGAATATCAGACAGACAGATCAGAGAGTGAATATCAGACAGACAGGTCAGAGGGTGAATATCAGACAGACAGATCAGAGAGTGAATATCAGACAGACAGATCAGAGAGTGAATATCAGACAGACAGATCAGAGAGTGAATATCAGACAGACAGATCAGAGAGTGACCATCAGACAGACAGGTCAGAGAGTGAATATCAGACAGACAGATCAGAGGGTGAATATCAGAGAGACAGATCAGAGAGTGAATATCAGACAGACAGATCAGAGAGTGAATATCAGACAGACAGGTCAGAGAGTGAATATCAGACAGACAGATCAGAGGGTGAATATCAGACAGACAGATCAGAGGGTGAATATCAGACAGACAGATCAGAGGGTGAATATCAGGCAGACAGATCAGAGGGTGAATATCAGACAGACAGATCAGAGTGTGAATATCAGACAGACAGGTCAGAGAGTGAATATCAGACAGACAGATCAGAGAGTGAATATCAGACAGACAGGTCAGAGAGTGAATATCAGACAGACAGATCAGAGGGTGAATATCAGACAGACAGATCAGAGGGTGAATATCAGACAGACAGATCAGAGAGTGAATATCAGACAGACAGATCAGAGAGTGAATATCAGACAGACAGGTCAGAGAGTGAATATCAGACAGACAGATCAGAGAGTGAATATCAGACAGACAGATCAGAGGGTGAATATCAGACAGACAGATCAGAGGGTGAATATCAGACAGACAGGTCAGAGGATGAATATCAGACAGACAGATCAGAGGGTTAATATCAGACAGACAGATCAGAGGGTGAATATCAGACAGACAGATCAGAGGGTTAATATCAGACAGACAGATCAGAGGGTGAATATCAGACAGACAGATCAGAGGGTGAATATCAGACAGACAGATCAGAGTGTGAATATCAGACAGACAGGTCAGAGAGTGAATATCAGACAGACAGATCAGAGAGTGAATATCAGACAGACAGGTCAGAGAGTGAATATCAGACAGACAGATCAGAGGGTGAATATCAGACAGACAGATCAGAGAGTGAATATCAGACAGACAGATCAGAGAGTGAATATCAGACAGACAGATCAGAGAGTGAATATCAGACAGACAGGTCAGAGAGTGAATATCAGACAGACAGATCAGAGAGTGAATATCAGACAGACAGATCAGAGAGTGAATATCAGACAGACAGGTCAGAGGGTGAATATCAGACAGACAGATCAGAGAGTGAATATCAGAGAGACAGATCAGAGAGTGAATATCAGACAGACAGATCAGAGAGTGAATATCAGACAGACAGGTCAGAGAGTGAATATCAGACAGACAGATCAGAGGGTGAATATCAGACAGACAGATCAGAGGGTGAATATCAGACAGACAGATCAGAGAGTGAATATCAGACAGACAGGTCAGAGAGTGAATATCAGACAGACAGATCAGAGGGTGAATATCAGACAGACAGATCAGAGAGTGAATATCAGACAGACAGATCAGAGAGTGAATATCAGACAGACAGGTCAGAGGGTGAATATCAGACAGACAGATCAGAGAGTGAATATCAGACAGACAGATCAGAGAGTGAATATCAGACAGACAGATCAGAGAGTGACCATCAGACAGACAGGTCAGAGAGTGAATATCAGACAGACAGATCAGAGGGTGAATATCAGAGAGACAGATCAGAGAGTGAATATCAGACAGACAGATCAGAGAGTGAATATCAGACAGACAGGTCAGAGAGTGAATATCAGACAGACAGATCAGAGGGTGAATATCAGACAGACAGATCAGAGGGTGAATATCAGACAGACAGATCAGAGGGTGAATATCAGACAGACAGATCAGAGGGTGAATATCAGGCAGACAGATCAGAGGGTGAATATCAGACAGACAGATCAGAGGGTGAATATCAGGCAGACAGATCAGAGGGTGAATATCAGACAGACAGATCAGAGTGTGAATATCAGACAGACAGGTCAGAGAGTGAATATCAGACAGACAGATCAGAGAGTGAATATCAGACAGACAGGTCAGAGAGTGAATATCAGACAGACAGATCAGAGGGTGAATATCAGACAGACAGATCAGAGGGTGAATATCAGACAGACAGATCAGAGAGTGAATATCAGACAGACAGATCAGAGAGTGAATATCAGACAGACAGATCAGAGAGTGAATATCAGACAGACAGATCAGAGAGTGAATATCAGACAGACAGGTCAGAGGGTGAATATCAGACAGACAGATCAGAGGGTGAATATCAGACAGACAGATCAGAGAGTGACCATCAGACAGACAGATCAGAGAGTGACCATCAGACAGACAGATCAGAGAGTGACCATCAGACAGACAGATCAGAGAGTGAATATCAGACAGACAGATCAGAGGGTGAATATCAGACAGACAGATCAGAGGGTGAATATCAGACAGACAGATCAGAGGGTGAATATCAGACAGACAGGTCAGAGGGTGAATATCAGACAGACAGATCAGAGGGTGAATATCAGACAGACAGATCAGAGGGTGAATATCAGACAGACAGATCAGAGGGTGAATATCAGACAGACAGATCAGAGGGTGAATATCAGGCAGACAGATCAGAGGGTGAATATCAGACAGACAGATCAGAGGGTGAATATCAGACAGACAGATCAGAGGGTGAATATCAGACAGACAGATCAGAGTGTGAATATCAGACAGACAGGTCAGAGAGTGAATATCAGACAGACAGATCAGAGAGTGAATATCAGACAGACAGGTCAGAGAGTGAATATCAGACAGACAGATCAGAGGGTGAATATCAGACAGACAGATCAGAGAGTGAATATCAGACAGACAGATCAGAGAGTGAATATCAGACAGACAGATCAGAGAGTGAATATCAGACAGACAGGTCAGAGAGTGAATATCAGACAGACAGATCAGAGAGTGAATATCAGACAGACAGATCAGAGGGTGAATATCAGACAGACAGATCAGAGAGTGAATATCAGACAGACAGATCAGAGAGTGAATATCAGACAGACAGGTCAGAGGGTGAATATCAGACAGACAGATCAGAGAGTGAATATCAGACAGACAGATCAGAGAGTGAATATCAGACAGACAGATCAGAGAGTGACCATCAGACAGACAGGTCAGAGAGTGAATATCAGACAGACAGATCAGAGGGTGAATATCAGAGAGACAGATCAGAGAGTGAATATCAGACAGACAGATCAGAGAGTGAATATCAGACAGACAGGTCAGAGAGTGAATATCAGACAGACAGATCAGAGGGTGAATATCAGACAGACAGATCAGAGGGTGAATATCAGACAGACAGATCAGAGGGTGAATATCAGACAGACAGATCAGAGGGTGAATATCAGGCAGACAGATCAGAGGGTGAATATCAGACAGACAGATCAGAGGGTGAATATCAGGCAGACAGATCAGAGGGTGAATATCAGACAGACAGATCAGAGTGTGAATATCAGACAGACAGGTCAGAGAGTGAATATCAGACAGACAGATCAGAGAGTGAATATCAGACAGACAGGTCAGAGAGTGAATATCAGACAGACAGATCAGAGGGTGAATATCAGACAGACAGATCAGAGGGTGAATATCAGACAGACAGATCAGAGAGTGAATATCAGACAGACAGATCAGAGAGTGAATATCAGACAGACAGATCAGAGAGTGAATATCAGACAGACAGATCAGAGAGTGAATATCAGACAGACAGGTCAGAGGGTGAATATCAGACAGACAGATCAGAGGGTGAATATCAGACAGACAGATCAGAGAGTGACCATCAGACAGACAGATCAGAGAGTGACCATCAGACAGACAGATCAGAGAGTGACCATCAGACAGACAGATCAGAGAGTGAATATCAGACAGACAGATCAGAGGGTGAATATCAGACAGACAGATCAGAGGGTGAATATCAGACAGACAGATCAGAGGGTGAATATCAGACAGACAGGTCAGAGGGTGAATATCAGACAGACAGATCAGAGGGTGAATATCAGACAGACAGATCAGAGGGTGAATATCAGACAGACAGATCAGAGGGTGAATATCAGACAGACAGATCAGAGGGTGAATATCAGGCAGACAGATCAGAGGGTGAATATCAGACAGACAGATCAGAGGGTGAATATCAGACAGACAGATCAGAGGGTGAATATCAGACAGACAGATCAGAGTGTGAATATCAGACAGACAGGTCAGAGAGTGAATATCAGACAGACAGATCAGAGAGTGAATATCAGACAGACAGGTCAGAGAGTGAATATCAGACAGACAGATCAGAGGGTGAATATCAGACAGACAGATCAGAGAGTGAATATCAGACAGACAGATCAGAGAGTGAATATCAGACAGACAGATCAGAGAGTGAATATCAGACAGACAGGTCAGAGAGTGAATATCAGACAGACAGATCAGAGAGTGAATATCAGACAGACAGATCAGAGAGTGAATATCAGACAGACAGGTCAGAGGGTGAATATCAGACAGACAGATCAGAGAGTGAATATCAGACAGACCGATCAGAGAGTGAATATCAGACAGACAGATCAGAGAGTGAATATCAGACAGACAGATCAGAGAGTGAATATCAGACAGACAGGTCAGAGGGTGAATATCAGACAGACAGATCAGAGGGTGAATATCAGACAGACAGATCAGAGAGTGACCATCAGACAGACAGATCAGAGAGTGACCATCAGACAGACAGATCAGAGAGTGACCATCAGACAGACAGATCAGAGAGTGAATATCAGACAGACAGATCAGCGGGTGAATATCAGACAGACAGATCAGAGGGTGAATATCAGACAGACAGATCAGAGGGTGACTATCAGACAGACAGGTCAGAGGGTGAATATCAGACAGACAGATCAGAGGGTGAATATCAGACAGACAGATCAGAGGGTGAATATCAGACAGACAGATCAGAGGGTGAATATCAGACAGACAGATCAGAGGGTGAATATCAGACAGACAGATCAGAGGGTGAATATCAGACAGACAGATCAGAGGGTGAATATCAGACAGACAGGTCAGAGAGTGAATATCAGACAGACAGATCAGAGAGTGAATATCAGACAGACAGATCAGAGAGTGAATATCAGACAGACAGGTCAGAGGGTGAATATCAGACAGACAGATCAGAGAGTGAATATCAGAGAGACAGATCAGAGAGTGAATATCAGACAGACAGATCAGAGAGTGAATATCAGACAGACAGGTCAGAGAGTGAATATCAGACAGACAGATCAGAGGGTGAATATCAGACAGACAGATCAGAGGGTGAATATCAGACAGACAGATCAGAGAGTGAATATCAGACAGACAGGTCAGAGAGTGAATATCAGACAGACAGATCAGAGGGTGAATATCAGACAGACAGATCAGAGAGTGAATATCAGACAGACAGATCAGAGAGTGAATATCAGACAGACAGGTCAGAGGGTGAATATCAGACAGACAGATCAGAGAGTGAATATCAGACAGACAGATCAGAGAGTGAATATCAGACAGACAGATCAGAGAGTGACCATCAGACAGACAGGTCAGAGAGTGAATATCAGACAGACAGATCAGAGGGTGAATATCAGAGAGACAGATCAGAGAGTGAATATCAGACAGACAGATCAGAGAGTGAATATCAGACAGACAGGTCAGAGAGTGAATATCAGACAGACAGATCAGAGGGTGAATATCAGACAGACAGATCAGAGGGTGAATATCAGACAGACAGATCAGAGGGTGAATATCAGACAGACAGATCAGAGGGTGAATATCAGGCAGACAGATCAGAGGGTGAATATCAGACAGACAGATCAGAGGGTGAATATCAGGCAGACAGATCAGAGGGTGAATATCAGACAGACAGATCAGAGTGTGAATATCAGACAGACAGGTCAGAGAGTGAATATCAGACAGACAGATCAGAGAGTGAATATCAGACAGACAGGTCAGAGAGTGAATATCAGACAGACAGATCAGAGGGTGAATATCAGACAGACAGATCAGAGGGTGAATATCAGACAGACAGATCAGAGAGTGAATATCAGACAGACAGATCAGAGAGTGAATATCAGACAGACAGATCAGAGAGTGAATATCAGACAGACAGATCAGAGAGTGAATATCAGACAGACAGGTCAGAGGGTGAATATCAGACAGACAGATCAGAGGGTGAATATCAGACAGACAGATCAGAGAGTGACCATCAGACAGACAGATCAGAGAGTGACCATCAGACAGACAGATCAGAGAGTGACCATCAGACAGACAGATCAGAGAGTGAATATCAGACAGACAGATCAGAGGGTGAATATCAGACAGACAGATCAGAGGGTGAATATCAGACAGACAGATCAGAGGGTGAATATCAGACAGACAGGTCAGAGGGTGAATATCAGACAGACAGATCAGAGGGTGAATATCAGACAGACAGATCAGAGGGTGAATATCAGACAGACAGATCAGAGGGTGAATATCAGACAGACAGATCAGAGGGTGAATATCAGGCAGACAGATCAGAGGGTGAATATCAGACAGACAGATCAGAGGGTGAATATCAGACAGACAGATCAGAGGGTGAATATCAGACAGACAGATCAGAGTGTGAATATCAGACAGACAGGTCAGAGAGTGAATATCAGACAGACAGATCAGAGAGTGAATATCAGACAGACAGGTCAGAGAGTGAATATCAGACAGACAGATCAGAGGGTGAATATCAGACAGACAGATCAGAGAGTGAATATCAGACAGACAGATCAGAGAGTGAATATCAGACAGACAGATCAGAGAGTGAATATCAGACAGACAGGTCAGAGAGTGAATATCAGACAGACAGATCAGAGAGTGAATATCAGACAGACAGATCAGAGAGTGAATATCAGACAGACAGGTCAGAGGGTGAATATCAGACAGACAGATCAGAGAGTGAATATCAGACAGACCGATCAGAGAGTGAATATCAGACAGACAGATCAGAGAGTGAATATCAGACAGACAGATCAGAGAGTGAATATCAGACAGACAGGTCAGAGGGTGAATATCAGACAGACAGATCAGAGGGTGAATATCAGACAGACAGATCAGAGAGTGACCATCAGACAGACAGATCAGAGAGTGACCATCAGACAGACAGATCAGAGAGTGACCATCAGACAGACAGATCAGAGAGTGAATATCAGACAGACAGATCAGCGGGTGAATATCAGACAGACAGATCAGAGGGTGAATATCAGACAGACAGATCAGAGGGTGACTATCAGACAGACAGGTCAGAGGGTGAATATCAGACAGACAGATCAGAGGGTGAATATCAGACAGACAGATCAGAGGGTGAATATCAGACAGACAGATCAGAGGGTGAATATCAGACAGACAGATCAGAGGGTGAATATCAGACAGACAGATCAGAGGGTGAATATCAGACAGACAGGTCAGAGGGTGAATATCAGACAGACAGATCAGAGGGTGAATATCAGACAGACAGATCAGAGGGTGAATATCAGACAGACAGATCAGAGGGTGAATATCAGACAGACAGGTCAGAGGGTGAATATCAGACAGACAGATCAGAGGGTGAATATCAGACAGACAGATCAGAGGGTGAATATCAGACAGACAGGTCAGAGGGTGAATATCAGACAGACAGATCAGAGGGTGAATATCAGACAGACAGATCAGAGGGTGAATATCAGACAGACAGATCAGAGAGTGAATATCAGACAGACAGATCAGAGAGTGAATATCAGACAGACAGATCAGAGAGTGAATATCAGACAGACAGATCAGAGAGTGAATATCAGACAGACAGGTCAGAGGGTGAATATCAGACAGACAGATCAGAGAGTGAATATCAGACAGACAGATCAGAGAGTGAATATCAGACAGACAGATCAGAGAGTGAATATCAGACAGACAGATCAGAGAGTGAATATCAGACAGACAGGTCAGAGGGTGAATATCAGACAGACAGATCAGAGGGTGAATATCAGACAGACAGATCAGAGAGTGACCATCAGACAGACAGATCAGAGAGTGACCATCAGACAGACAGATCAGAGAGTGACCATCAGACAGACAGATCAGAGAGTGAATATCAGACAGACAGATCAGCGGGTGAATATCAGACAGACAGATCAGAGGGTGAATATCAGACAGACAGATCAGAGGGTGACTATCAGACAGACAGATCAGAGAGTGACCATCAGACAGACAGATCAGAGAGTGAATATCAGACAGACAGGTCAGAGGGTGAATATCAGACAGACAGATCAGAGAGTGAATATCAGACAGACAGGTCAGAGGGTGAATATCAGACAGACAGATCAGAGAGTGAATATCAGACAGACAGATCAGAGAGTGAATATCAGACAGACAGATCAGAGAGTGAATATCAGACAGACAGATCAGAGAGTGACCATCAGACAGACAGGTCAGAGAGTGAATATCAGACAGACAGATCAGAGGGTGAATATCAGAGAGACAGATCAGAGAGTGAATATCAGACAGACAGATCAGAGAGTGAATATCAGACAGACAGGTCAGAGAGTGAATATCAGACAGACAGATCAGAGGGTGAATATCAGACAGACAGATCAGAGGGTGAATATCAGACAGACAGATCAGAGGGTGAATATCAGACAGACAGATCAGAGGGTGAATATCAGACAGACAGATCAGAGTGTGAATATCAGACAGACAGGTCAGAGAGTGAATATCAGACAGACAGATCAGAGAGTGAATATCAGACAGACAGGTCAGAGAGTGAATATCAGACAGACAGATCAGAGGGTGAATATCAGACAGACAGATCAGAGGGTGAATATCAGACAGACAGATCAGAGAGTGAATATCAGACAGACAGATCAGAGAGTGAATATCAGACAGACAGAGAGTGAATATCAGACAGACAGATCAGAGAGTGAATATCAGACAGACAGATCAGAGAGTGAATATCAGACAGACAGATCAGAGGGTGAATATCAGACAGACAGATCAGAGGGTGAATATCAGACAGACAGGTCAGAGGAGTGAATATCAGACAGACAGATCAGAGGTGAATATCAGACAGACAGATCAGAGAGTGAATATCAGACAGACAGATCAGAGGGTGAATATCAGACAGACAGATCAGAGAGTGAATATCAGACAGACAGATCAGAGAGTGAATATCAGACAGACAGATCAGAGAGTGAATATCAGACAGACAGGTCAGAGAGTGAATATCAGACAGACAGATCAGAGAGTGAATATCAGACAGACAGATCAGAGAGTGAATATCAGACAGACAGATCAGAGAGTGAATATCAGACAGACAGATCAGAGAGTGAATATCAGACAGACAGATCAGAGAGTGAATATCAGACAGACAGATCAGAGAGTGAATATCAGACAGACAGATCAGAGAGTGAATATCAGACAGACAGATCAGAGAGTGAATATCAGACAGACAGATCAGAGAGTGAATATCAGACAGACAGATCAGAGAGTGAATATCAGACAGACAGATCAGAGAGTGAATATCAGACAGACAGATCAGAGAGTGAATATCAGACAGACAGATCAGGATCAGACAGAGGTGAATATCAGACAGACAGGTCAGAGAGTGAATATCAGACAGACAGATCAGAGGGTGAATATCAGACAGACAGATCAGAGAGTGAATATCAGACAGACAGATCAGAGAGTGACCATCAGACAGACAGGTCAGAGAGTGAATATCAGACAGACAGATCAGAGGGTGAATATCAGAGAGACAGATCAGAGAGTGAATATCAGACAGACAGATCAGAGAGTGAATATCAGACAGACAGGTCAGAGAGTGAATATCAGACAGACAGATCAGAGGGTGAATATCAGACAGACAGATCAGAGGGTGAATATCAGACAGACAGATCAGAGGGTGAATATCAGGCAGACAGATCAGAGGGTGAATATCAGACAGACAGATCAGAGGGTGAATATCAGGCAGACAGATCAGTGAATATCAGACAGACAGGTCAGAGAGTGAATATCAGACAGACAGATCAGAGAGTGAATATCAGACGGACAGGTCAGAGAGTGAATATCAGACAGACAGATCGGAGGGTGAATATCAGACAGACAGATCAGAGGGTGAATATCAGACAGACAGATCAGAGAGTGAATATCAGACAGACAGATCAGAGAGTGAATATCAGACAGACAGATCAGAGAGTGAATATCAGACAGACAGATCAGAGAGTGAATATCAGACAGACAGGTCAGAGGGTGAATATCAGACAGACAGATCAGAGGGTGAATATCAGACAGACAGATCAGAGAGTGACCATCAGACAGACAGATCAGAGAGTGACCATCAGACAGACAGATCAGAGAGTGACCATCAGACAGACAGATCAGAGAGTGAATATCAGACAGACAGATCAGAGGGTGAATATCAGACAGACAGATCAGAGGGTGAATATCAGACAGACAGATCAGAGGGTGAATATCAGACAGACAGGTCAGAGGGTGAATATCAGACAGACAGATCAGAGGGTGAATATCAGACAGACAGATCAGAGGGTGAATATCAGACAGACAGATCAGAGGGTGAATATCAGGCAGACAGATCAGAGGGTGAATATCAGACAGACAGATCAGAGGGTGAATATCAGACAGACAGATCAGAGGGTGAATATCAGACAGACAGATCAGAGTGTGAATATCAGACAGACAGGTCAGAGAGTGAATATCAGACAGACAGATCAGAGAGTGAATATCAGACAGACAGGTCAGAGAGTGAATATCAGACAGACAGATCAGAGGGTGAATATCAGACAGACAGATCAGAGAGTGAATATCAGACAGACAGATCAGAGAGTGAATATCAGACAGACAGATCAGAGAGTGAATATCAGACAGACAGGTCAGAGAGTGAATATCAGACAGACAGGTCAGAGAGTGAATATCAGACAGACAGATCAGAGAGTGAATATCAGACAGACAGATCAGAGAGTGAATATCAGACAGACAGGTCAGAGGGTGAATATCAGACAGACAGATCAGAGAGTGAATATCAGACAGACCGATCAGAGAGTGAATATCAGACAGACCGATCAGAGATTGAATATCAGACAGACAGATCAGAGAGTGAATATCAGACAGACAGGTCAGAGGGTGAATATCAGACAGACAGATCAGAGGGTGAATATCAGACAGACCGATCAGAGAGTGAATATCAGACAGACCGATCAGAGATTGAATATCAGACAGACAGATCAGAGAGTGAATATCAGACAGACAGGTCAGAGGGTGAATATCAGACAGACAGATCAGAGGGTGAATATCAGACAGACAGATCAGAGAGTGACCATCAGACAGACAGATCAGAGAGTGACCATCAGACAGACAGATCAGAGAGTGACCATCAGACAGACAGATCAGAGAGTGAATATCAGACAGACAGATCAGCGGGTGAATATCAGACAGACAGATCAGAGGGTGAATATCAGACAGACAGATCAGAGGGTGACTATCAGACAGACAGGTCAGAGGGTGAATATCAGACAGACAGATCAGAGGGTGAATATCAGACAGACAGATCAGAGGGTGAATATCAGACAGACAGATCAGAGGGTGAATATCAGACAGACAGATCAGAGGGTGAATATCAGACAGACAGGTCAGAGGGTGAATATCAGACAGACAGATCAGAGGGTGAATATCAGACAGACAGATCAGAGGGTGAATATCAGACAGACAGATCAGAGGGTGAATATCAGACAGACAGGTCAGAGGGTGAATATCAGACAGACAGATCAGAGGGTGAATATCAGACAGACAGATCAGAGGGTGAATATCAGACAGACAGGTCAGAGGGTGAATATCAGACAGACAGATCAGAGGGTGAATATCAGACAGACAGATCAGAGGGTGAATATCAGACAGACAGATCAGAGAGTGAATATCAGACAGACAGATCAGAGAGTGAATATCAGACAGACAGATCAGAGAGTGAATATCAGACAGACAGATCAGAGAGTGAATATCAGACAGACAGGTCAGAGGGTGAATATCAGACAGACAGATCAGAGAGTGAATATCAGACAGACAGATCAGAGAGTGAATATCAGACAGACAGATCAGAGAGTGAATATCAGACAGACAGATCAGAGAGTGAATATCAGACAGACAGGTCAGAGGGTGAATATCAGACAGACAGATCAGAGGGTGAATATCAGACAGACAGATCAGAGAGTGACCATCAGACAGACAGATCAGAGAGTGACCATCAGACAGACAGATCAGAGAGTGACCATCAGACAGACAGATCAGAGAGTGAATATCAGACAGACAGATCAGCGGGTGAATATCAGACAGACAGATCAGAGGGTGAATATCAGACAGACAGATCAGAGGGTGACTATCAGACAGACAGATCAGAGGGTGACTATCAGACAGACAGGTCAGAGGGTGAATATCAGACAGACAGATCAGAGGGTGAATATCAGACAGACAAATCAGAGGGTGAATATCAGACAGACAGATCAGAGTGTGAATATCAGACAGACAGGTCAGAGAGTGAATATCAGACAGACAGGTCAGAGAGTGAATATCAGACAGACAGGTCAGAGAGTGAATATCAGACAGACAGATCAGAGAGTGAATATCAGACAGACAGGTCAGAGAGTGAATATCAGACAGACAGATCAGAGGGTGAATATCAGACAGACAGATCAGAGGGTGAATATCAGACAGACAGATCAGAGGGTGAATATCAGACAGACAGATCAGAGGGTGAATATCAGACAGACAGATCAGAGGGTGAATATCAGACAGACAGATCAGAGGGTGAATATCAGACAGACAGATCAGGGAGTGAATATCAGACAGACAGATCAGAGAGTGAATATCAGACAGACAGATCAGAGAGTGAATATCAGACAGACAGGTCAGAGAGTGAATATCAGACAGACAGATCAGAGAGTGAATATCAGACAGACAGATCAGAGAGTGAATATCAGACAGACAGGTCAGAGGGTGAATATCAGACAGACAGATCAGAGAGTGAATATCAGACAGACAGATCAGAGAGTGAATATGAGACAGACAGGTCAGAGGGTGAATATCAGACAGACAGATCAGAGAGTGAATATCAGACAGACAGATCAGAGAGTGAATATCAGACAGACAGATCAGAGAGTGACCATCAGACAGACAGATCAGAGGGTGAATATCAGAGAGACAGGTCAGAGAGTGAATATCAGACAGACAGATCAGAGGGTGAATATCAGAGAGACAGATCAGAGAGTGAATATCAGACAGACAGATCAGAGAGTGAATATCAGACAGACAGGTCAGAGAGTGAATATCAGACAGACAGATCAGAGGGTGAATATCAGACAGACAGATCAGAGGGTGAATATCAGACAGACAGATCAGAGGGTGAATATCAGGCAGACAGATCAGAGGGTGAATATCAGACAGACAGATCAGAGTGTGAATATCAGACAGACAGGTCAGAGAGTGAATATCAGACAGACAGATCAGAGAGTGAATATCAGACAGACAGGTCAGAGAGTGAATATCAGACAGACAGATCAGAGGGTGAATATCAGACAGACAGATCAGAGGGTGAATATCAGACAGACAGATCAGAGAGTGAATATCAGACAGACAGATCAGATAGTGAATATCAGACAGACAGGTCAGAGAGTGAATATCAGACAGACAGGTCAGAGAGTGAATATCAGACAGACAGGTCAGAGAGTGAATATCAGACAGACAGATCAGAGAGTGAATATCAGACAGACAGGTCAGAGAGTGAATATCAGACAGACAGATCAGAGGGTGAATATCAGACAGACAGATCAGAGGGTGAATATCAGACAGACAGATCAGAGGGTGAATATCAGACAGACAGATCAGAGGGTGAATATCAGACAGACAGATCAGAGGGTGACTATCAGACAGACAGATCAGAGGGTGAATATCAGACAGACAGATCAGAGGGTGACTATCAGACAGACAGGTCAGAGGGTGAATATCAGACAGACAGATCAGAGGGTGAATATCAGACAGACAGATCAGAGGGTGAATATCAGACAGACAGATCAGAGGGTGAATATCAGACAGACAGATCAGAGGGTGAATATCAGACAGACAGGTCAGAGGGTGAATATCAGACAGACAGATCAGAGGGTGAATATCAGACAGACAGATCAGAGGGTGAATATCAGACAGACAGATCAGAGGGTGAATATCAGACAGACAGGTCAGAGGGTGAATATCAGACAGACAGATCAGAGGGTGAATATCAGACAGACAGATCAGAGGGTGAATATCAGACAGACAGGTCAGAGGGTGAATATCAGACAGACAGATCAGAGGGTGAATATCAGACAGACAGATCAGAGGGTGAATATCAGACAGACAGATCAGAGAGTGAATATCAGACAGACAGATCAGAGAGTGAATATCAGACAGACAGATCAGAGAGTGAATATCAGACAGACAGATCAGAGAGTGAATATCAGACAGACAGGTCAGAGGGTGAATATCAGACAGACAGATCAGAGAGTGAATATCAGACAGACAGATCAGAGAGTGAATATCAGACAGACAGATCAGAGAGTGAATATCAGACAGACAGATCAGAGAGTGAATATCAGACAGACAGGTCAGAGGGTGAATATCAGACAGACAGATCAGAGGGTGAATATCAGACAGACAGATCAGAGAGTGACCATCAGACAGACAGATCAGAGAGTGACCATCAGACAGACAGATCAGAGAGTGACCATCAGACAGACAGATCAGAGAGTGAATATCAGACAGACAGATCAGCGGGTGAATATCAGACAGACAGATCAGAGGGTGAATATCAGACAGACAGATCAGAGGGTGACTATCAGACAGACAGATCAGAGGGTGACTATCAGACAGACAGGTCAGAGGGTGAATATCAGACAGACAGATCAGAGGGTGAATATCAGACAGACAAATCAGAGGGTGAATATCAGACAGACAGATCAGAGTGTGAATATCAGACAGACAGGTCAGAGAGTGAATATCAGACAGACAGGTCAGAGAGTGAATATCAGACAGACAGGTCAGAGAGTGAATATCAGACAGACAGATCAGAGAGTGAATATCAGACAGACAGGTCAGAGAGTGAATATCAGACAGACAGATCAGAGGGTGAATATCAGACAGACAGATCAGAGGGTGAATATCAGACAGACAGATCAGAGGGTGAATATCAGACAGACAGATCAGAGGGTGAATATCAGACAGACAGATCAGAGGGTGAATATCAGACAGACAGATCAGAGGGTGAATATCAGACAGACAGATCAGGGAGTGAATATCAGACAGACAGATCAGAGAGTGAATATCAGACAGACAGATCAGAGAGTGAATATCAGACAGACAGGTCAGAGAGTGAATATCAGACAGACAGATCAGAGAGTGAATATCAGACAGACAGATCAGAGAGTGAATATCAGACAGACAGGTCAGAGGGTGAATATCAGACAGACAGATCAGAGAGTGAATATCAGACAGACAGATCAGAGAGTGAATATGAGACAGACAGGTCAGAGGGTGAATATCAGACAGACAGATCAGAGAGTGAATATCAGACAGACAGATCAGAGAGTGAATATCAGACAGACAGATCAGAGAGTGACCATCAGACAGACAGATCAGAGGGTGAATATCAGAGAGACAGGTCAGAGAGTGAATATCAGACAGACAGATCAGAGGGTGAATATCAGAGAGACAGATCAGAGAGTGAATATCAGACAGACAGATCAGAGAGTGAATATCAGACAGACAGGTCAGAGAGTGAATATCAGACAGACAGATCAGAGGGTGAATATCAGACAGACAGATCAGAGGGTGAATATCAGACAGACAGATCAGAGGGTGAATATCAGGCAGACAGATCAGAGGGTGAATATCAGACAGACAGATCAGAGTGTGAATATCAGACAGACAGGTCAGAGAGTGAATATCAGACAGACAGATCAGAGAGTGAATATCAGACAGACAGGTCAGAGAGTGAATATCAGACAGACAGATCAGAGGGTGAATATCAGACAGACAGATCAGAGGGTGAATATCAGACAGACAGATCAGAGAGTGAATATCAGACAGACAGATCAGATAGTGAATATCAGACAGACAGGTCAGAGAGTGAATATCAGACAGACAGGTCAGAGAGTGAATATCAGACAGACAGGTCAGAGAGTGAATATCAGACAGACAGATCAGAGAGTGAATATCAGACAGACAGGTCAGAGAGTGAATATCAGACAGACAGATCAGAGGGTGAATATCAGACAGACAGATCAGAGGGTGAATATCAGACAGACAGATCAGAGGGTGAATATCAGACAGACAGATCAGAGGGTGAATATCAGACAGACAGATCAGAGGGTGAATATCAGACAGACAGATCAGAGTGTGAATATCAGACAGACAGGTCAGAGAGTGAATATCAGACAGACAGATCAGAGAGTGAATATCAGACACACAGATCAGAGGGTGACTATCAGACAGACAGGTCAGAGGGTGAATATCAGACAGACAGATCAGAGGGTGAATATCAGACAGACAGATCAGAGGGTGAATATCAGGCAGACAGATCAGAGGGTGAATATCAGACAGACAGACCAGAGTGTGAATATCAGACAGACAGGTCAGAGAGTGAATATCAGACAGACAGATCAGAGAGTGAATATCAGACAGACAGGTCAGAGAGTGAATATCAGACAGACAGATCAGAGGGTGAATATCAGACAGACAGATCAGAGGGTGAATATCAGACAGACAGATCAGAGAGTGAATATCAGACAGACAGATCAGATAGTGAATATCAGACAGACAGGTCAGATAGTGAATATCAGACAGACAGGTCAGAGAGTGAATATCAGACAGACAGGTCAGAGAGTGAATATCAGACAGACAGGTCAGAGAGTGAATATCAGACAGACAGATCAGAGAGTGAATATCAGACAGACAGGTCAGAGAGTGAATATCAGACTGACAGATCAGAGGGTGAATATCAGACAGACAGATCAGAGGGTGAATATCAGACAGACAGATCAGAGGGTGAATATCAGACAGACAGATCAGAGGGTGAATATCAGACAGACAGATCAGAGGGTGAATATCAGACAGACAGATCAGAGTGTGAATATCAGACAGACAGGTCAGAGAGTGAATATCAGACAGACAGATCAGAGAGTGAATATCAGACACACAGATCAGAGGGTGACTATCAGACAGACAGGTCAGAGAGTGAATATCAGACAGACAGGTCAGAGAGTGAATATCAGACAGACAGATCAGAGGGTGAATATCAGACAGACAGATCAGAGGGTGAATATCAGACAGACAGATCAGAGGGTGAATATCAGACACACAGATCAGAGGGTGACTATCAGACAGACAGGTCAGAGAGTGAATATCAGACAGACAGATCAGAGGGTGAATATCAGACAGACAGATCAGAGGGTGAATATCAGACAGACAGATCAGAGGGTGAATATCAGACAGACAGATCAGAGGGTGAATATCAGACAGACAGATCAGAGGGTGAATATCAGACAGACAGGTCAGAGGGTGAATATCAGACAGACAGATCAGAGGGTGAATATCAGACAGACAGATCAGAGGGTGAATATCAGACAGACAGATCAGAGGGTGAATATCAGACAGACAGGTCAGAGGGTGAATATCAGACAGACAGATCAGAGGGTGAATATCAGACAGACAGATCAGAGGGTGAATATCAGACAGACAGGTCAGAGGGTGAATATCAGACAGACAGATCAGAGGGTGAATATCAGACAGACAGGTCAGAGAGTGAATATCAGACAGACAGATCAGAGGGTGAATATCAGACAGACAGATCAGAGGGTGAATATCAGACAGACAGATCAGAGAGTGAATATCAGACAGACAGATCAGAGAGTGAATATCAGACAGACAGATCAGAGAGTGAATATCAGACAGACAGATCAGAGAGTGAATATCAGACAGACAGGTCAGAGGGTGAATATCAGACAGACAGATCAGAGGGTGAATATCAGACAGACAGATCAGAGAGTGACCATCAGACAGACAGATCAGAGAGTGACCATCAGACAGACAGATCAGAGAGTGAATATCAGACAGACAGATCAGAGGGTGAATATCAGACAGACAGATCAGAGGGTGAATATCAGACAGACAGATCAGAGGGTGAATATCAGACAGACAGGTCAGAGGGTGAATATCAGACAGACAGATCAGAGGGTGAATATCAGACAGACAGATCAGAGGGTGAATATCAGACAGACAGATCAGAGGGTGAATATCAGACAGACAGATCAGAGGGTGAATATCAGACAGACAGATCAGAGGGTGAATATCAGACAGACAGATCAGAGTGTGAATATCAGACAGACAGGTCAGAGAGTGAATATCAGACAGACAGATCAGAGAGTGAATATCAGACAGACAGGTCAGAGAGTGAATATCAGACAGACAGATCAGAGGGTGAATATCAGACAGACAGATCAGAGAGTGAATATCAGACAGACAGATCAGAGAGTGAATATCAGACAGACAGATCAGAGAGTGAATATCAGACAGACAGGTCAGAGAGTGAATATCAGACAGACAGATCAGAGAGTGAATATCAGACAGACAGATCAGAGAGTGAATATCAGACAGACAGGTCAGAGGGTGAATATCAGACAGACAGATCAGAGAGTGAATATCAGACAGACAGATCAGAGAGTGAATATGAGACAGACAGGTCAGAGGGTGAATATCAGACAGACAGATCAGAGAGTGAATATCAGACAGACAGATCAGAGAGTGAATATCAGACAGACAGATCAGAGAGTGACCATCAGACAGACAGGTCAGAGAGTGAATATCAGACAGACAGATCAGAGGGTGAATATCAGAGAGACAGATCAGAGAGTGAATATCAGACAGACAGATCAGAGAGTGAATATCAGACAGACAGGTCAGAGAGTGAATATCAGACAGACAGATCAGAGGGTGAATATCAGACAGACAGATCAGAGGGTGAATATCAGACAGACAGATCAGAGGGTGAATATCAGGCAGACAGATCAGAGGGTGAATATCAGACAGACAGATCAGAGTGTGAATATCAGACAGACAGGTCAGAGAGTGAATATCAGACAGACAGATCAGAGAGTGAATATCAGACAGACAGGTCAGAGAGTGAATATCAGACAGACAGATCAGAGGGTGAATATCAGACAGACAGATCAGAGGGTGAATATCAGACAGACAGATCAGAGAGTGAATATCAGACAGACAGATCAGATAGTGAATATCAGACAGACAGGTCAGAGAGTGAATATCAGACAGACAGGTCAGAGAGTGAATATCAGACAGACAGGTCAGAGAGTGAATATCAGACAGACAGATCAGAGAGTGAATATCAGACAGACAGGTCAGAGAGTGAATATCAGACAGACAGATCAGAGGGTGAATATCAGACAGACAGATCAGAGGGTGAATATCAGACAGACAGATCAGAGGGTGAATATCAGACAGACAGATCAGAGGGTGAATATCAGACAGACAGATCAGAGGGTGAATATCAGACAGACAGATCAGAGTGTGAATATCAGACAGACAGGTCAGAGAGTGAATATCAGACAGACAGATCAGAGAGTGAATATCAGACACACAGATCAGAGGGTGACTATCAGACAGACAGGTCAGAGGGTGAATATCAGACAGACAGATCAGAGGGTGAATATCAGACAGACAGATCAGAGGGTGAATATCAGGCAGACAGATCAGAGGGTGAATATCAGACAGACAGATCAGAGTGTGAATATCAGACAGACAGGTCAGAGAGTGAATATCAGACAGACAGATCAGAGAGTGAATATCAGACAGACAGGTCAGAGAGTGAATATCAGACAGACAGATCAGAGGGTGAATATCAGACAGACAGATCAGAGGGTGAATATCAGACAGACAGATCAGAGAGTGAATATCAGACAGACAGATCAGATAGTGAATATCAGACAGACAGGTCAGAGAGTGAATATCAGACAGACAGGTCAGAGAGTGAATATCAGACAGACAGATCAGAGAGTGAATATCAGACAGACAGGTCAGAGAGTGAATATCAGACAGACAGATCAGAGGGTGAATATCAGACAGACAGATCAGAGGGTGAATATCAGACAGACAGATCAGAGGGTGAATATCAGACAGACAGATCAGAGGGTGAATATCAGACAGACAGATCAGAGGGTGAATATCAGACAGACAGATCAGAGTGTGAATATCAGACAGACAGGTCAGAGAGTGAATATCAGACAGACAGATCAGAGAGTGAATATCAGACACACAGATCAGAGGGTGACTATCAGACAGACAGGTCAGAGGGTGAATATCAGACAGACAGATCAGAGGGTGAATATCAGACAGACAGATCAGAGGGTGAATATCAGACAGACAGATCAGAGGGTGAATATCAGACAGACAGATCAGAGGGTGAATATCAGACAGACAGATCAGAGGGTGAATATCAGACAGACAGGTCAGAGGGTGAATATCAGACAGACAGATCAGAGGGTGAATATCAGACAGACAGATCAGAGGGTGAATATCAGACAGACAGATCAGAGGGTGAATATCAGACAGACAGGTCAGAGGGTGAATATCAGACAGACAGATCAGAGGGTGAATATCAGACAGACAGATCAGAGGGTGAATATCAGACAGACAGGTCAGAGGGTGAATATCAGACAGACAGGTCAGAGAGTGAATATCAGACAGACAGATCAGAGGGTGAATATCAGACAGACAGATCAGAGGGTGAATATCAGACAGACAGATCAGAGAGTGAATATCAGACAGACAGATCAGAGAGTGAATATCAGACAGACAGATCAGAGAGTGAATATCAGACAGACAGATCAGAGAGTGAATATCAGACAGACAGGTCAGAGGGTGAATATCAGACAGACAGATCAGAGGGTGAATATCAGACAGACAGATCAGAGAGTGACCATCAGACAGACAGATCAGAGAGTGACCATCAGACAGACAGATCAGAGAGTGACCATCAGACAGACAGATCAGAGAGTGAATATCAGACAGACAGATCAGAGGGTGAATATCAGACAGACAGATCAGAGGGTGAATATCAGACAGACAGGTCAGAGGGTGAATATCAGACAGACAGATCAGAGGGTGAATATCAGACAGACAGATCAGAGGGTGAATATCAGACAGACAGATCAGAGGGTGAATATCAGACAGACAGATCAGAGGGTGAATATCAGACAGACAGATCAGAGGGTGAATATCAGACAGACAGATCAGAGGGTTAATATCAGACAGACAGGTCAGAGAGTGAATATCAGACAGACAGATCAGAGAGTGAATATCAGACAGACAGGTCAGAGAGTGAATATCAGACAGACAGATCAGAGGGTGAATATCAGACAGACAGATCAGAGAGTGAATATCAGACAGACAGATCAGAGAGTGAATATCAGACAGACAGATCAGAGAGTGAATATCAGACAGACAGGTCAGAGAGTGAATATCAGACAGACAGATCAGAGAGTGAATATCAGACAGACAGATCAGAGAGTGAATATCAGACAGACAGGTCAGAGGGTGAATATCAGACAGACAGATCAGAGAGTGAATATCAGACAGACAGATCAGAGAGTGAATATCAGACAGACAGATCAGAGAGTGAATATCAGACAGACAGATCAGAGAGTGAATATCAGACAGACAGGTCAGAGGGTGAATATCAGACAGACAGATCAGAGAGTGACCATCAGACAGACAGATCAGAGAGTGACCATCAGACAGACAGATCAGAGAGTGACCATCAGACAGACAGATCAGAGAGTGAATATCAGACAGACAGATCAGCGGGTGAATATCAGACAGACAGATCAGAGGGTGAATATCAGACAGACAGATCAGAGGGTGACTATCAGACAGACAGGTCAGAGGGTGAATATCAGACAGACAGATCAGAGGGTGAATATCAGACAGACAGATCAGAGGGTGAATATCAGACAGACAGATCAGAGGGTGAATATCAGACAGACAGATCAGAGGGTGAATATCAGACAGACAGATCAGAGGGTGAATATCAGACAGACAGGTCAGAGGGTGAATATCAGACAGACAGATCAGAGGGTGAATATCAGACAGACAGATCAGAGGGTGAATATCAGACAGACAGATCAGAGGGTGAATATCAGACAGACAGGTCAGAGGGTGAATATCAGACAGACAGATCAGAGGGTGAATATCAGACAGACAGGTCAGAGGGTGAATATCAGACAGACAGGTCAGAGGGTGAATATCAGACAGACAGATCAGAGGGTGAATATCAGACAGACAGATCAGAGGGTGAATATCAGACAGACAGATCAGAGGGTGAATATCAGACAGACAGGTCAGAGGGTGAATATCAGACAGACAGATCAGAGGGTGAATATCAGACAGACAGATCAGAGGGTGAATATCAGACAGACAGGTCAGAGGGTGAATATCAGACAGACAGATCAGAGGGTGAATATCAGACAGACAGATCAGAGGGTGAATATCAGACAGACAGATCAGAGAGTGAATATCAGACAGACAGATCAGAGAGTGAATATCAGACAGACAGGTCAGAGAGTGAATATCAGACAGACAGATCAGAGAGTGAATATCAGACAGACAGATCAGAGAGTGAATATCAGACAGACAGGTCAGAGGGTGAATATCAGACAGACAGATCAGAGAGTGAAGATCAGACAGACAGATCAGAGAGTGAATATCAGACAGACAGATCAGAGAGTGAATATCAGACAGACAGGTCAGAGGGTGAATATCAGACAGACAGATCAGAGGGTGAATATCAGACAGACAGATCAGAGAGTGACCATCAGACAGACAGATCAGAGAGTGACCATCAGACAGACAAATCAGAGAGTGAATATCAGACAGACAGATCAGCGGGTGAATATCAGACAGACAGATCAGAGGGTGAATATCAGACAGACAGATCAGAGGGTGACTATCAGACAGACAGATCAGAGGGTGACTATCAGACAGACAGGTCAGAGGGTGAATATCAGACAGACAGATCAGAGGGTGAATATCAGACAGACAGATCAGAGGGTGACTATCAGACAGACAGATCAGAGGGTGACTATCAGACAGACAGGTCAGAGGGTGAATATCAGACAGACAGATCAGAGGGTGAATATCAGACAGACAGATCAGAGGGTGAATATCAGACAGACAGATCAGAGTGTGAATATCAGACAGACAGGTCAGAGAGTGAATATCAGACAGACAGGTCAGAGAGTGAATATCAGACAGACAGGTCAGAGAGTGAATATCAGACAGACAGATCAGAGAGTGAATATCAGACAGACAGGTCAGAGAGTGAATATCAGACAGACAGATCAGAGGGTGAATATCAGACAGACAGATCAGAGGGTGAATATCAGACACACAGATCAGAGGGTGAATATCAGACAGACAGATCAGAGGGTGAATATCAGACAGACAGATCAGGGAGTGAATATCAGACAGACAGATCAGAGAGTGAATATCAGACAGACAGATCAGAGAGTGAATATCAGACAGACAGGTCAGAGAGTGAATATCAGACAGACAGATCAGAGAGTGAATATCAGACAGACAGATCAGAGAGTGAATATCAGACAGACAGGTCAGAGGGTGAATATCAGACAGACAGATCAGAGAGTGAATATCAGACAGACAGATCAGAGAGTGAATATGAGACAGACAGGTCAGAGGGTGAATATCAGACAGACAGATCAGAGAGTGAATATCAGACAGACAGATCAGAGAGTGAATATCAGACAGACAGATCAGAGAGTGACCATCAGACAGACAGGTCAGAGAGTGAATATCAGACAGACAGATCAGAGGGTGAATATCAGAGAGACAGATCAGAGAGTGAATATCAGACAGACAGATCAGAGAGTGAATATCAGACAGACAGGTCAGAGAGTGAATATCAGACAGACAGATCAGAGGGTGAATATCAGACAGACAGATCAGAGGGTGAATATCAGACAGACAGATCAGAGGGTGAATATCAGGCAGACAGATCAGAGGGTGAATATCAGACAGACAGATCAGAGTGTGAATATCAGACAGACAGGTCAGAGAGTGAATATCAGACAGACAGATCAGAGAGTGAATATCAGACAGACAGATCAGAGAGTGAATATCAGACAGACAGGTCAGAGAGTGAATATCAGACAGACAGGTCAGAGAGTGAATATCAGACAGACAGGTCAGAGAGTGAATATCAGACAGACAGATCAGAGAGTGAATATCAGACAGACAGGTCAGAGAGTGAATATCAGACAGACAGATCAGAGGGTGAATATCAGACAGACAGATCAGAGGGTGAATATCAGACAGACAGATCAGAGGGTGAATATCAGACAGACAGATCAGAGGGTGAATATCAGACAGACAGATCAGAGGGTGAATATCAGACAGACAGATCAGAGTGTGAATATCAGACAGACAGGTCAGAGAGTGAATATCAGACAGACAGATCAGAGAGTGAATATCAGACAGACAGATCAGAGGGTGAATATCAGACAGACAGATCAGAGGGTGAATATCAGACAGACAGATCAGAGGGTGAATATCAGACAGACAGATCAGAGGGTGAATATCAGACAGACAGATCAGAGGGTGAATATCAGACAGACAGATCAGAGGGTGAATATCAGACAGACAGGTCAGAGGGTGAATATCAGACAGACAGATCAGAGGGTGAATATCAGACAGACAGATCAGAGGGTGAATATCAGACAGACAGATCAGAGGGTGAATATCAGACAGACAGGTCAGAGGGTGAATATCAGACAGACAGATCAGAGGGTGAATATCAGACAGACAGGTCAGAGGGTGAATATCAGACAGACAGATCAGAGGGTGAATATCAGACAGACAGATCAGAGGGTGAATATCAGACAGACAGATCAGAGAGTGAATATCAGACAGACAGATCAGAGAGTGAATATCAGACAGACAGGTCAGAGAGTGAATATCAGACAGACAGATCAGAGAGTGAATATCAGACAGACAGATCAGAGAGTGAATATCAGACAGACAGGTCAGAGGGTGAATATCAGACAGACAGATCAGAGAGTGAATATCAGACAGACAGATCAGAGAGTGAATATCAGACAGACAGATCAGAGAGTGAATATCAGACAGACAGATCAGAGAGTGAATATCAGACAGACAGGTCAGAGGGTGAATATCAGACAGACAGATCAGAGGGTGAATATCAGACAGACAGATCAGAGAGTGACCATCAGACAGACAGACCAGAGAGTGACCATCAGACAGACAGATCAGAGAGTGAATATCAGACAGACAGATCAGCGGGTGAATATCAGACAGACAGATCAGAGGGTGAATATCAGACAGACAGATCAGAGGGTGACTATCAGACAGACAGATCAGAGGGTGACTATCAGACAGACAGGTCAGAGGGTGAATATCAGACAGACAGATCAGAGGGTGAATATCAGACAGACAGATCAGAGGGTGAATATCAGACAGACAGATCAGAGGGTGAATATCAGGCAGACAGATCAGAGGGTGAATATCAGACAGACAGATCAGAGTGTGAATATCAGACAGACAGGTCAGAGAGTGAATATCAGACAGACAGATCAGAGAGTGAATATCAGACAGACAGGTCAGAGAGTGAATATCAGACAGACAGATCAGAGGGTGAATATCAGACAGACAGATCAGAGGGTGAATATCAGACAGACAGATCAGAGAGTGAATATCAGACAGACAGATCAGAGAGTGAATATCAGACAGACAGGTCAGAGAGTGAATATCAGACAGACAGGTCAGAGAGTGAATATCAGACAGACAGGTCAGAGAGTGAATATCAGACAGACAGATCAGAGAGTGAATATCAGACAGACAGGTCAGAGAGTGAATATCAGACAGACAGATCAGAGGGTGAATATCAGACAGACAGATCAGAGGGTGAATATCAGACAGACAGATCAGAGGGTGAATATCAGACAGACAGATCAGAGGGTGAATATCAGACAGACAGATCAGAGGGTGAATATCAGACAGACAGATCAGAGTGTGAATATCAGACAGACAGGTCAGAGGGTGAATATCAGACAGACAGATCAGAGAGTGAATATCAGACACACAGATCAGAGGGTGAATATCAGACAGACAGATCAGAGGGTGAATATCAGACAGACAGATCAGAGGGTGAATATCAGACAGACAGATCAGAGGGTGAATATCAGACAGACAGATCAGAGGGTGAATATCAGACAGACAGATCAGAGGGTGAATATCAGACAGACAGGTCAGAGGGTGAATATCAGACAGACAGATCAGAGGGTGAATATCAGACAGACAGATCAGAGGGTGAATATCAGACAGACAGATCAGAGGGTGAATATCAGACAGACAGGTCAGAGGGTGAATATCAGACAGACAGATCAGAGGGTGAATATCAGACAGACAGATCAGAGGGTGAATATCAGACAGACAGGTCAGAGGGTGAATATCAGACAGACAGATCAGAGGGTGAATATCAGACAGACAGATCAGAGGGTGAATATCAGACAGACAGATCAGAGAGTGAATATCAGACAGACAGATCAGAGAGTGAATATCAGACAGACAGGTCAGAGAGTGAATATCAGACAGACAGATCAGAGAGTGAATATCAGACAGACAGATCAGAGAGTGAATATCAGACAGACAGGTCAGAGGGTGAATATCAGACAGACAGATCAGAGAGTGAATATCAGACAGACAGATCAGAGAGTGAATATCAGACAGACAGATCAGAGAGTGAATATCAGACAGACAGATCAGAGAGTGAATATCAGACAGACAGATCAGAGGGTGAATATCAGACAGACAGATCAGAGAGTGACCATCAGACAGACAGATCAGAGAGTGACCATCAGACAGACAGATCAGAGAGTGAATATCAGACAGACAGATCAGCGGGTGAATATCAGACAGACAGATCAGAGGGTGAATATCAGACAGACAGATCAGAGGGTGACTATCAGACAGACAGATCAGAGGGTGACTATCAGACAGACAGGTCAGAGGGTGAATATCAGACAGACAGATCAGAGGGTGAATATCAGACAGACAGATCAGAGGGTGAATATCAGACAGACAGATCAGAGTGTGAATATCAGACAGACAGGTCAGAGAGTGAATATCAGACAGACAGGTCAGAGAGTGAATATCAGACAGACAGATCAGAGAGTGAATATCAGACAGACAGGTCAGAGAGTGAATATCAGACAGACAGATCAGAGGGTGAATATCAGACAGACAGATCAGAGGGTGAATATCAGACAGACAGATCAGAGGGTGAATATCAGACAGACAGATCAGAGGGTGAATATCAGACAGACAGATCAGAGGGTGAATATCAGACAGACAGATCAGAGAGTGAATATCAGACAGACAGGTCAGAGAGTGAATATCAGACAGACAGGTCAGAGAGTGAATATCAGACACACAGATCAGAGGGTGAATATCAGACAGACAGATCAGAGGGTGAATATCAGACAGACAGATCAGAGAGTGAATATCAGACAGACAGATCAGAGAGTGAATATCAGACAGACAGATCAGAGAGTGAATATCAGACAGACAGGTCAGAGAGTAAATATCAGACAGACAGATCAGAGAGTGAATATCAGACAGACAGATCAGAGAGTGAATATCAGACAGACAGGTCAGAGGGTGAATATCAGACAGACAGATCAGAGAGTGAATATCAGACAGACAGATCAGAGAGTGAATATGAGACAGACAGGTCAGAGGGTGAATATCAGACAGACAGATCAGAGAGTGAATATCAGACAGACAGATCAGAGAGTGAATATCAGACAGACAGATCAGAGAGTGACCATCAGACAGACAGGTCAGAGAGTGAATATCAGACAGACAGATCAGAGGGTGAATATCAGAGAGACAGATCAGAGAGTGAATATCAGACAGACAGATCAGAGAGTGAATATCAGACAGACAGGTCAGAGAGTGAATATCAGACAGACAGATCAGAGGGTGAATATCAGACAGACAGATCAGAGGGTGAATATCAGACAGACAGATCAGAGGGTGAATATCAGGCAGACAGATCAGAGGGTGAATATCAGACAGACAGATCAGAGTGTGAATATCAGACAGACAGGTCAGAGAGTGAATATCAGACAGACAGATCAGAGAGTGAATATCAGACAGACAGGTCAGAGAGTGAATATCAGACAGACAGATCAGAGGGTGAATATCAGACAGACAGATCAGAGGGTGAATATCAGACAGACAGATCAGAGAGTGAATATCAGACAGACAGATCAGAGAGTGAATATCAGACAGACAGGTCAGAGAGTGAATATCAGACAGACAGATCAGAGAGTGAATATCAGACAGACAGATCAAAGAGTGAATATCAGACAGACAGGTCAGAGGGTGAATATCAGACAGACAGATCAGAGGGTGAATATCAGACAGACAGATCAGAGAGTGACCATCAGACAGACAGATCAGAGGGTGAATATCAGACAGACAGATCAGAGAGTGAATATCAGACAGACAGATCAGAGAGTGAATATCAGACAGACAGGTCAGAGAGTGAATATCAGACAGACAGATCGGAGAGTGAATATCAGACAGACAGATCAGAGAGTGAATATCAGACAGACAGGTCAGAGGGTGAATATCAGACAGACAGATCAGAGGGTGAATATCAGACAGACAGATCAGAGAGTGACCATCAGACAGACAGATCAGAGGGTGAATATCAGAGAGACAGATCAGAGAGTGAATATCAGACAGACAGATCAGAGAGTGAATATCAGACAGACAGGTCAGAGAGTGAATATCAGACAGACAGATCAGAGGGTGAATATCAGACAGACAGATCAGAGGGTGAATATCAGACAGACAGATCAGAGGGTGAATATCAGGCAGACAGATCAGAGGGTGAATATCAGACAGACAGATCAGAGTGTGAATATCAGACAGACAGGTCAGAGAGTGAATATCAGACAGACAGATCAGAGAGTGAATATCAGACAGACAGGCCAGAGAGTGAATATCAGACAGACAGGTCAGAGAGTGAATATCAGACAGACAGATCAGAGGGTGAATATCAGACAGACAGATCAGAGGGTGAATATCAGACAGACAGATCAGAGGGTGAATATCAGGCAGACAGATCAGAGGGTGAATATCAGACAGACAGATCAGAGGGTGAATATCAGACAGACAGATCAGAGAGTGAATATCAGACAGACAGATCAGAGAGTGAATATCAGACAGACAGATCAGAGAGTGAATATCAGACAGACAGGTCAGAGGGTGAATATCAGACAGACAGATCAGAGGGTGAATATCAGACAGACAGATCAGAGAGTGACCATCAGACAGACAGATCAGAGAGTGACCATCAGACAGACAGATCAGAGAGTGACCATCAGACAGACAGATCAGAGAGTGACCATCAGACAGACAAATCAGAGAGTGAATATCAGACAGACAGATCAGCGGGTGAATATCAGACAGACAGATCAGAGGGTGAATATCAGACAGACAGATCAGAGGGTGACTATCAGACAGACAGATCAGAGGGTGACTATCAGACAGACAGGTCAGAGGGTGAATATCAGACAGACAGATCAGAGGGTGAATATCAGACAGACAGATCAGAGTGTGAATATCAGACAGACAGATCAGAGTGTGAATATCAGACAGACAGGTCAGAGAGTGAATATCAGACAGACAGGTCAGAGAGTGAATATCAGACAGACAGATCAGAGAGTGAATATCAGACAGACAGATCAGAGAGTGAATATCAGACAGACAGATCAGAGAGTGAATATCAGACAGACAGATCAGAGAGTGAATATCAGACAGACAGATCAGAGAGTGAATATCAGACAGACAGGTCAGAGAGTGAATATCAGACAGACAGATCAGAGGGTGAATATCAGACAGACAGATCAGAGGGTGAATATCAGACAGACAGATCAGAGGGTGAATATCAGGCAGACAGATCAGAGGGTGAATATCAGACAGACAGATCAGAGTGTGAATATCAGACAGACAGGTCAGAGAGTGAATATCAGACAGACAGATCAGAGAGTGAATATCAGACAGACAGGTCAGAGAGTGAATATCAGACAGACAGATCAGAGGGTGAATATCAGACAGACAGATCAGAGGGTGAATATCAGACAGACAGATCAGAGAGTGAATATCAGACAGACAGATCAGAGAGTGAATATCAGACAGACAGGTCAGAGAGTGAATATCAGACAGACAGATCAGAGAGTGAATATCAGACAGACAGATCAGAGAGTGAATATCAGACAGACAGGTCAGAGGGTGAATATCAGACAGACAGATCAGAGGGTGAATATCAGACAGACAGATCAGAGAGTGGCCATCAGACAGACAGATCAGAGGGTGAGTATCAGACAGACAGATCAGAGAGTGAATATCAGACAGACAGATCAGAGAGTGAATATCAGACAGACAGGTCAGAGAGTGAATATCAGACAGACGGATCAGAGAGTGAATATCAGACAGACAGATCAGAGAGTGAATATCAGACAGACAGGTCAGAGGGTGAATATCAGACAGACAGATCAGAGGGTGAATATCAGACAGACAGATCAGAGAGTGACCATCAGACAGACAGATCAGAGGGTGAATATCAGAGAGACAGATCAGAGAGTGAATATCAGACAGACAGGTCAGAGAGTGAATATCAGACAGACAGATCAGAGGGTGAATATCAGACAGACAGATCAGAGGGTGAATATCAGACAGACAGATCAGAGGGTGAATATCAGGCAGACAGATCAGAGGGTGAATATCAGACAGACAGATCAGAGTGTGAATATCAGACAGACAGGTCAGAGAGTGAATATCAGACAGACAGATCAGAGAGTGAATATCAGACAGACAGGTCAGAGAGTGAATATCAGACAGACAGGTCAGAGAGTGAATATCAGACAGACAGATCAGAGGGTGAATATCAGACAGACAGATCAGAGGGTGAATATCAGGCAGACAGATCAGAGGGTGAATATCAGACAGACAGATCAGAGTGTGAATATCAGACAGACAGGTCAGAGAGTGAATATCAGACAGACAGATCAGAGAGTGAATATCAGACAGACAGGTCAGAGAGTGAATATCAGACAGACAGATCAGAGGGTGAATATCAGACAGACAGATCAGAGGGTGAATATCAGACAGACAGATCAGAGAGTGAATATCAGACAGACAGATCAGAGAGTGAATATCAGACAGACAGATCAGAGAGTGAATATCAGACAGACAGATCAGAGAGTGAATATCAGACAGACAGGTCAGAGGGTGAATATCAGACAGACAGATCAGAGGGTGAATATCAGACAGACAGATCAGAGAGTGACCATCAGACAGACAGATCAGAGAGTGACCATCAGACAGACAGATCAGAGAGTGACCATCAGACAGACAGATCAGAGGGTGAATATCAGACAGACAGATCAGAGGGTGAATATCAGACAGACAGGTCAGAGGGTGAATATCAGACAGACAGATCAGAGGGTGAATATCAGACAGACAGATCAGAGGGTCAATATCAGACAGACAGATCAGAGGGTGAATATCAGACAGACAGATCAGAGGGTGAATATCAGACAGACAGATCAGAGGGTGAATATCAGACAGACAGATCAGAGTGTGAATATCAGACAGACAGGTCAGAGAGTGAATATCAGACAGACAGATCAGAGAGTGAATATCAGACAGACAGGTCAGAGAGTGAATATCAGACAGACAGATCAGAGGGTGAATATCAGACAGACAGATCAGAGAGTGAATATCAGACAGACAGATCAGAGAGTGAATATCAGACTGACAGATCAGAGAGTGAATATCAGACAGACAGGTCAGAGAGTGAATATCAGACAGACAGATCAGAGAGTGAATATCAGACAGACAGATCAGAGAGTGAATATCAGACAGACAGGTCAGAGGGTGAATATCAGACAGACAGATCAGAGAGTGACCATCAGACAGACAGATCAGAGAGTGACCATCAGACAGACAGATCAGAGGGTGAATATCAGACAGACAGATCAGAGGGTGAATATCAGACAGACAGGTCAGAGGGTGAATATCAGACAGACAGATCAGAGGGTGAATATCAGACAGACAGATCAGAGGGTCAATATCAGACAGACAGATCAGAGGGTGAATATCAGACAGACAGATCAGAGGGTGAATATCAGACAGACAGATCAGAGGGTGAATATCAGACAGACAGGTCAGAGAGTGAATATCAGACAGACAGATCAGAGAGTGAATATCAGACAGACAGGTCAGAGAGTGAATATCAGACAGACAGATCAGAGGGTGAATATCAGACAGACAGATCAGAGAGTGAATATCAGACAGACAGATCAGAGAGTGAATATCAGACTGACAGATCAGAGAGTGAATATCAGACAGACAGGTCAGAGAGTGAATATCAGACAGACAGATCAGAGAGTGAATATCAGACAGACAGATCAGAGAGTGAATATCAGACAGACAGGTCAGAGGGTGAATATCAGACAGACAGATCAGAGAGTGAATATCAGACAGACAGATCAGAGAGTGAATATCAGACAGACAGATCAGAGAGTGAATATCAGACAGACAGGTCAGAGGGTGAATATCAGACAGACAGATCAGAGGGTGAATATCAGACAGACAGATCAGAGAGTGACCATCAGACAGACAGATCAGAGAGTGACCATCAGACAGACAGATCAGAGAGTGACCATCAGACAGACAGATCAGAGAGTGACCATCAGACAGACAGATCAGAGAGTGAATATCAGACAGACAGATCAGCGGGTGAATATCAGACAGACAGATCAGAGAGTGACCATCAGACAGACAGATCAGAGAGTGACCATCAGACAGACAGATCAGAGAGTGACCATCAGACAGACAGATCAGAGAGTGACCATCAGACAGACAGATCAGAGAGTGAATATCAGACAGACAGATCAGCGGGTGAATATCAGACAGACAGATCAGAGGGTAAATATCAGACAGACAGATCAGAGGGTGACTATCAGACAGACAGGTCAGAGGGTGAATATCAGAAAGACAGATCAGAGGGTGAATATCAGACAGACAGATCAGAGGGTGAATATCAGACAGACAGATCAGAGGGTGAATATCAGACAGACAGATCAGAGGGTGAATATCAGACAGACAGATCAGAGGGTGAATATCAGACAGATAGATCAGAGGGTGAATATCAGACAGACAGATCAGAGGGTGAATATCAGACAGACAGGTCAGAGGGTGAATATCAGACAGACAGATCAGAGGGTGAATATCAGACAGACAGATCAGAGGGTGAATATCAGACAGACAGGTCAGAGGGTGAATATCAGACAGACAGATCAGAGGGTGAATATCAGACAGACAGATCAGAGGGTGAATATCAGACAGACAGATCAGAGAGTGAATATCAGACAGACAGATCAGAGAGTGAATATCAGACAGACAGGTCAGAGAGTGAATATCAGGCAGACAGATCAGAGAGTGAATATCAGACAGACAGATCAGAGAGTGAATATCAGACAGACAGGTCAGAGGGTGAATATCAGACAGACAGATCAGAGAGTGAATATCAGACAGACAGATCAGAGAGTGAATATCAGACAGACAGATCAGAGAGTGAATATCAGACAGACAGATCAGAGAGTGAATATCAGACAGACAGGTCAGAGGGTGAATATCAGACAGACAGATCAGAGGGTGAATATCAGACAGACAGATCAGAGAGTGACCATCAGACAGACAGATCAGAGAGTGACCATCAGACAGACAGATCAGAGAGTGACCATCAGACAGACAGATCAGAGAGTGAATATCAGACAGACAGATCAGAGGGTGAATATCAGACAGACAGATCAGAGGGTGAATATCAGACAGACAGATCAGAGGGTGACTGTCAGACAGACAGATCAGAGGGTGACTATCAGACAGACAGGTCAGAGGGTGAATATCAGACAGACAGATCAGAGGGTGAATATCAGACAGACAGATCAGAGGGTGAGTATCAGACAGACAGATCAGAGGGTGAATATCAGACAGACAGATCAGAGGGTGAATATCAGACAGACAGGTCAGAGGGTGAATATCAGACAGACAGATCAGAGGGTGAATATCAGACAGACAGATCAGAGGGTGAATATCAGACAGACAGATCAGAGGGTGAATATCAGACAGACAGGTCAGAGGGTGAATATCAGACAGACAGGTCAGAGGGTGAATATCAGACAGACAGATCAGAGGGTGAATATCAGACAGACAGATCAGAGGGTGAATATCAGACAGACAGGTCAGAGGGTGAATATCAGACAGACAGATCAGAGGGTGAATATCAGACAGACAGATCAGAGGGTGAATATCAGACAGACAGATCAGAGGGTGAATATCAGACAGACAGATCAGAGGGTGAATATCAGACAGACAGGTCAGAGAGTGAATATCAGACAGACAGATCAGAGAGTGAATATCAGACAGACAGGTCAGAGAGTGAATATCAGACAGACAGATCAGAGGGTGAATATCAGACAGACAGATCAGAGAGTGAATATCAGACAGACAGATCAGAGAGTGAATATCAGACAGACAGGTCAGAGAGTGAATATCAGACAGACAGTTCAGAGAGTGAATATCAGACAGACAGGTCAGAGGGTGAATATCAGACAGACAGGTCAGAGAGTGAATATCAGACAGACAGATCAGAGAGTGAATATCAGACAGACAGATCAGAGGGTGAATATCAGACAGACAGGTCAGAGGGTGAATATCAGACAGACAGGTCAGAGAGTGAATATCAGACAGACAGATCAGAGAGTGAATATCAGACAGACAGATCAGAGAGTGAATATCAGACAGACAGGTCAGAGGGTGAATATCAGACAGACAGATCAGAGAGTGAATATCAGACAGACAGATCAGAGAGTGAATATCAGACAGACAGATCAGAGAGTGAATATCAGACAGACAGGTCAGAGGGTGAATATCAGACAGACAGATCAGAGGGTGAATATCAGACAGACAGATCAGAGAGTGACCATCAGACAGACAGATCAGAGAGTGACCATCAGACAGACAGATCAGAGAGTGACCATCAGACAGACAGATCAGAGAGTGAATATCAGACAGACAGATCAGAGGGTGAATATCAGACAGACAGATCAGAGGGTGAATATCAGACAGACAGATCAGAGGGTGACTGTCAGACAGACAGGTCAGAGGGTGAATATCAGACAGACAGATCAGAGGGTGAATATCAGACAGACAGATCAGAGGGTGAATATCAGACAGACAGATCAGAGGGTGAATATCAGACAGACAGATCAGAGGGTGAATATCAGACAGACAGATCAGAGGGTGAATATCAGACAGACAGGTCAGAGGGTGAATATCAGACACACAGATCATAGGGTGAATATCAGACAGACAGGTCAGAGGGTGAATATCAGACAGACAGATCAGAGAGTGAAGATCAGACAGACAGAACAGAGGGTGAATATCAGACAGACAGATCAGAGGGTGAATATCAGACAGACAGGTCAGAGGGTGAATATCAGACAGACAGATCAGAGGGTGAATATCAGACAGACAGATCAGAGGGTGAATATCAGACAGACAGGTCAGAGGGTGAATATCAGACAGACAGATCAGAGGGTGAATATCAGACAGACAGATCAGAGGGTGAATATCAGACAGACAGATCAGAGGGTGAATATCAGACAGACAGGTCAGAGGGTGAATATCAGACAGACAGATCAGAGGGTGAATATCAGACAGACAGATCAGAGGGTGAATATCAGACAGACAGATCAGAGAGTGAATATCAGACAGACAGATCAGAGGGTGAATATCAGACAGACAGGTCAGAGGGTGAATATCAGACAGACAGATCAGAGAGTGAATATCAGACAGACAGGCCAGAGGGTGAATATCAGACAGACAGGTCAGAGGGTGAATATCAGACAGACAGGTCAGAGGGTGAATATCAGACAGACAGGTCAGAGGGTGAATATCAGACAGATACATCACATTGCATCAGGATTAGGGTGAGTGACAGCGGTGGGTGCATAAAGGGCAGTTGATGAAGTGCACAGAAAGTGAAGGATGGTTGATGCTGAAACTTCAGTGGGTGTGAGGAGTGATGTGATGGAGTCGGTGTGCGAACACAGAGTGAGAGAAGGGGAGTTGCACAACACAGGATGTGGGTGAACCAGCAAATGTACTCACTTATCCTGACCTGGTGAGGACATTAAACCACTTCCTGTACTGCAGCCAAGGCCTGAGCACCATGCTCCTGCTGCTCACCTCCTCTGCTCCCTTCAGCCATGCCGCCTTGGTGGCAGAAGTAGGTTTCTTCCTCCCATTGATCTCCTTCCTGCTCCTGACTGCACCCAGCAGGACTACAAGGGAAGCATCGGCCGCTGGCCTTGCTCTTCGTGAATCCATAGTAAATACCTCCTGACTCCCAAAATTCCATTTTTGCATTGACCCTTTAAATAGTGGAGTTCAGATCACGCCATGTGGGTGCAGAGTACGCCCGCTGCACAGCTTGGAGACGCAAAACCCGGAAGGAAAAATGTAATCATTCAATCAAGTTGAAATTGGACATTCCGACCGGCTGACGTTACTTCTGGGTTTTGATCATGAAATTACCCCTCCCCCCACCCCCCCCCCCCCGGCTCAGAACCCAATATTATCGGAGTCAGTGTGTGTACAAAGACAGTGTGTGTACAGAGAGAAGGTGTGTGTGCAGTGACAGTGTGTGTACACATGGACAGCATGTGTACACAGAGATGGTGTGTGTACAGGGACAGTTTGTGTGCACAGGGTCAGTGCGTATACACAGAGAGTACATGTACACAGGGACAGTGCATGTACATGTGAACAGCGTGTATATACAGAGACGGTGTGTGTATACAGAGATGGTGTGTGTACAGGGACAGTGTGTGGACCCAGATGGTCATAGAGTCATAGAGTCATAGAGTTATACAGCACGGATAGAGGCCCTTCGGCCCATCGTGTCCGCGCCGGCCATCAAGCCCAGTCTGATCTAATCCCATATTCCAGCATTTGGTCCGTAGCCTTGTATGCTATGGCATTTCAAGTGCTCATCCAAATGCTTCTTGAATGTTGTGAGGGTTCCTGCCTCCACAACCCTTTCAGACAGTGAGTTCCAGACTCCAACCACCCTCTGGGTGAAAAAGTTCTTTCTCAAATCCCCTCTAAACCTCCCGCCTTTTACCTTGAATCTATGTCCCCTTGTTATAGAACCCTCAACGAAGGGAAAAAGCTCCTTAGTATCCATCCTATCTGTGCCCCTCATAATTTTGTACACCTCAATCATGTCCCCCCTCAGCCTCCTCTGCTCCAAGGAAAACAAACCCAATCTTCCCAGTCTCTCTTCATAGCTGAAGCGCTCCAGCCCTGGTAACATCCTGGTGAATCTCCTCTGCACCCTCTCCAAAGCGATCACATCCTTCCTGTAGTGTGGCGACCAGAACTGCACACAGTACTCCAGCTGTGGCCTAACCAGTGTTTTATACAGCTCCATCATAACCTCCTTGCTCTTATATTCTATGCCTCGGCTAATAAAGGCAAGTATCCCATATGCCTTCTTTACCACCTTATCTACCTGTTCCGCCGCCTTCAGGGATCTGTGAACTTGCACACCAAGATCCCTCTGACCCTCTGTCTTGCCTAGGGTCCTCCCATTCATTGTGTATTCCCTTGCCTTGTTAGTCCCTCCAAAGTGCATCACCTCGCACTTTTCCGGGTTAAATTCCATTTGCCACTGTTCCGCCCATCTGACCAACCCATCTATGTCGTCCTGCAGACTGAGGCTATCCTCCTCGCTATTTACCACCCTACCAATTTTTGTATCATCAGCAAACTTACTGATCATACCTTTTACATTCATATCCAAGTCATTAATGTAGACCACAAACAGCAAGGGACCCAGCACCGATCCCTGTGGTACCCCACTGGCCACAGGCTTCCAGTCACAAAAACAACCTTCGATCATCACCCTCTGCCTTCTGCCACTAAGCCAGTTTTGTATCCAAAGTGCCAAGGCACCCTGGATTCCATGGGCTCGTACCTTCTTGACCAGTCTCCTGTGGGGGACTTTATCGAAGGCCTTACTGAAATCCATGTATACCACATCCACTGCGTTACCCTCATCCACACGCCTAGTCACCCCCTCAAAAAATTCAATCCAATTAGTCAGACATGATCTTCCCTTGACAAAGCCATGTTGACTATCCCTGATTAATCCTTGCTTCTCCAAGTGGAGACTAATTTTGTCCTTCAGAATTTTTTCCAATAATTTTCCTACCACTGATGTTAGGCTCACTGGCCTGTAGTTCCCCGGTTTTTCCCTACTCCCCTTCTTGAATAATGGTATTACATTAGCGGTTCTCCAGTCCTCTGGCACATCCCCTGTGGCCAGAGAGGTTCTGAATATATGTGTCAGAGCCCCCGCAATCTCCTCCTTTGCCTCACACAGTAGCCTGGGATACATTTCGTCCGGGCCTGGGGATTTATCCATTTTTAGGCCTGCTAAAACCGCCAATACCTCCTCCCGCTCGATGTTAATATGTTCGAGTATATCACAGTCCCCCTGCCGTATTTCTATGTCTACATCGTCCTTCTCCATAGTGAAAACAGATGCAAAAAATTCATTTAGAACCCCTCCTACATCTGCCGGCTCCACACACAGATTGCCATTTTTGTCCCTAATGGGCCCTATTTTTTCCCTAGTCATCCTCTTACCCTTAATATACTTATAAAACATCTTAGGATTTTCCTTTATTTTGCTCGCCAGTGTTATTTCATGGCCCCTCCTTGATCTCCTAATTTCTTTTTTAAGTATCCCCCTGCACTTTTTGTACTCCTCTAGGGCTTCCTCCGTCTTTAGCCTTTTGTATCTGCCAAAAGCCCTCCTTTTTTTCCTAATCCATTCTCGTATATCCCCTGACATCCAAGGTTCCCTGGAGTTCTTGGAACCACCCTTGACCTTGTATGGTCTCAATCTCCCTTCTGAAAGACTCCCATTGCTCCGATGCGGATTTTCCTACAAGCAGCTGATCCCAGTCCATTTTGGCCAGATCCTGCCTTATCCTATTAAAATCGGCCTTCCCCCAATTTAGAACCTTTATTTCCGGCCCCTCCCTATCCTTTTCCATGACCACCTTAAATCTCACCGAATTATGGTCACTGTCACTAAAGTGCTCACCTACTAGCACTTCTTCCACTTGGCCGGCCACATTCCCTAGAATTAGGTCCAGTACCGCCCCCTCTCTTGTAGGACTTTCTACATGCTGGCTCAAAAAGCTCTCCTGGATGCACGTTAAGAATTTTGTACCCTCTAAGCCTTTTACACTCTGAGTATCCCAGTTAATATTGGGGAAGTTGAAATCCCCCACTATTATTACCCTATTATTTGCACAATTTTCTGAGATTTGCCTACATATCTGTTCCTCTATCTCCCCCTGACTGTTTGGGGGCCTATAGTACACTCCCATCAAAGTGCTTGCCCCCTTTTTGTTTTTAAGCTCCACCCATATGGCCTCATTAGAGGAACCTGCTAATATATCATCCCTCCTTATGGCAGTAATTGATTCTTTAATTAATATTGCGACCCCCCCTCCTCTTATACCTCCCCCTCTGTCTCGCCTGAAGATTCTGTACCCCGGAATATTGAGCTGCCAGTCTTGCACCTCCCTCAACCATGTCTCTGTGACAGCAACAATATCATACTCCCATGTGTTTATCAACACCTTCAGTTCATCCACCTTATTCGCAAGACTCCTTGCATTAAAATAGATGCCATCCAGCCTTGCCCTCACATATTTGCCCTGTCTTCCAAGCTGACTTGTTTTTTTCTCTATATTTGGCTGCACATCACCCCCTATTGTAGCTCCACTCTGTATCCCATCCCCCTGCCAAGTCAGTTTAAACCCCCCCCAACAGTGCTAGCAAACCTCCCCGCAAGGATATTTGTCCCGCTCTGGTTCAGGTGCAACCCGTCCGACTTGTACAAGTCCCACCTTCCCCAGAAGCAGGCCCAGTGATCCAGGAAACTGAAACCCTCCCTCCTGCACCAACTCTTTAGCCACACATTCATCTGTTCTATCCTCCTATTTCTATACTCACTAGCCCGTGGCACTGGGAGTAATCCAGAGATTACAACCTTTGAGGTCCTGCTCTTTAATCTGCTACCTAGCTCCCTAAATTCTTGATGCAGGACCTCATCTCCCCTCCTACGTATGTCGTTGGTCCCAATGTGGACCACGACCTCTGCCTGCTCACCCTCCCCCTTGAGAATGCCCTGTAGCCGCTCAGTGACATCCATGACCCTGGCACCAGGGAGGCAACAAACCATCCTGGAGTCACGTTTACGGCCACAGAAACGCCTGTCTGTTCCCCTTACGATAGAATCCCCTACCACTATAGCTCTTCCACTCTTTTTCCTCCCAGCCTGTGCAGCAGAGCTACCCCTGGTGCCAGGAAGTTGGCTGCTGCTGCCTTCCCCTGATAAGTCATCCCCCTCAACAATATCCAAAGCGGTATATTTGTTTGAGAGGGGGACGGCCACAGGGGACTCCTGCACTGCCTGCCTGCTCCTCTTACTCTGCCTGGTGGTCACCCAATTACTTCCTGCCTGTACAACCTTTACCTGCGGTGTGACCATCTCACTAAACGTGCTGTCCACAACGTTCTCAGCATCGCGAATGCTCCTTAACGAATCCATCCGCAGCTCCAGTGCCGCAATGCGGTTTGTCAGTAGCTGCAGCTGGATACATTTCCCGCACACATGGTCGTCAGGGACACCGGAAGGGTCCCTGATTTCCCACATAGAGCAGGAAGAGCATAACACGGGGCTGGGCTGTCCTGACATGACTTACCCTTTAACTAATTAATTCAAATTAAATGAATCCCACCAATTTCACTTCAATTAAAAGGTATACTCAAGGGCCCTTGCTGAACAGCAGTCCCCCACTACACAACAGAGACCCGAGAATCCACAAACTCGAACCTTAGACAAATTGAGCAGGAAAATACTCACCAGCCAATCACTTACCTCTTCCTTGGTGACGTGTGTACACAGGGTCAGTGTGTGTACACAGGGACGGTGCGTGTACACAGGGACGGTGCGTGTACACAGGGACGGTGCGTGTACACAGGGACAGTGTGTGTACATGGGGTTTATCAGGCAGGACCTTCCCTTCTAAAGCATGTTCTTTATTTGATTATGCCCATCCTGTGCTCGTCAGATTGCCTCAGTATTGATGTTTGAGTGCTGGATCTGAGGTTTCCCCGACTGGATCTGTCCCCTTTCTTGAACATAGGGGTTTACATTCACTTGTTCCCGATCTCTCCCAAACATTCATTTCACAAATCCTGCCCCTCGTATCTCAATCACAACTAATGGCCTTTATACAGTGCCTGTAACAGAGAGAAACATCCCACACGCTTGCCAGAGAGCAAGGATCGCAGGGTCCCATCAGCCTCTGAGGGAGGCTTGCTGCAGATGATTGAACGCTGGTGTTTGAAGATATATTTGCTGCCGATAACACAGTCCCCGTTTGCAGAAATGGGAACGTCATCGTCTGATACTCACTCCAGCTGCTCGATACATCTGCAGATCCACTCTGCCCTGAACAGTGCTGTGTGTTGTTCAAACTCTTGCCACAGCGAGAAAGGGCAGAGAGTTTAAGGGAGGGAGTTGCTAGAACGTGGAGCTGAGGCAGGTGAAGGTTCAGCCACTGTACCCATCTGGAGAGACTCCGTTCAGTTCTGGGCACCGCATCTCAGGAAGGATACATTGGCCTTAGAGGGGGTGCAGCACAGATTCTCCAGAATACCAGGGCTAAAAGGGTTAAATTACGAGGACAGATTGCATAGACTAGGCTTGTGTTCCCTTGAATATAGAAGATTAAGGGGTGATCTAATTGAGGTGTTTAAGATGATTAAAGGATTTGATAGGGTCGATAGAGAGAAACTATTTCCTCTGGTGGGAGAATCCAGAACAAGGGGGCAGAACCTTAAAATTAGAGCCGGGCCGTTCAGGGGTGATGTCAGGAATCACTTCACACAAAGGGGAGTGGAAATCTGGAACTCTCTCCCCCAAAAAGGCTGTTGAGGCTGGGGGCCAACTGGAGGTTTCAAGACTGAGATTGATCGATTTTTATTGGGTAAGGGTATCGAGGGATATGGAACAAAGGTGGATCAATGGAGTTAAGATAGAGATCAACCATGATCTGATTGAATGGTGGAACAGGCTCGAGGGGCTGAATGGCCTCATCCTGTTCCTATGTTCCACTGACAGTGGGGAGAAGCGGCCTGGACAGCAGGCCAGAGTCAAGGGGGCTGCAAGAGGCAGGGTGTGGCAGCTCATAGTGAGAATGGGGGACAAAGACAAGGGTTTTAAGTTTGATGTGTTGGGGGGAGGGGGCGGGGAGGGGGCATCGGTCAGCGGGGAGGGGGCGGGGAGTGGGCGTAGGTCAGTGAGGAGGGGGCGGGGAGTGGGCGTAGGTCGGAGGGGAGGGGGCGGGGAGTGGGTGTAGGTTGGAGGGGGGCGGGGAGTGGGCGTAGGTCGGAGGGGAGGGGGCGGGGAGTGGGTGTCGGTCAGTGAAGAGGGGGCGGGGAGCGGGCGTAGGTCGGTGAGGAGGGGCCGGGGAGTGGGTGTAGGTCGGTGAGGAGGGGGCGGGGAGTGGGTGTAGGTTGGAGGGGGGCGGGCGGGGAGTGGGTGTAGGTCAGTGAGGAGGGGGTGGGGAGTGGGTGTAGGTCGGTGAGGAGGGGGCGGGGAGTGGGTGTAGGTCAGCGGGGAGGGGGCGGGGAGTGGGTGTAGGTCAGTGAGGAGGGGGCGGGGAGTGGGTGTCGGTTGGAGGGGGGCGGGCGGGGAGTGGGTGTAGGTCAGTGAGGAGGGGGCGGGGAGTGGGTGTCGGTTGGAGGGGGGCGGGCGGGGAGTGGGTGTAGGTCAGCGGGGAGGGGGCGGGGAGTGGGTGTAGGTCAGTGAGGAGGGGGCGGGGAGTGGGTGTAGGTCAGCGGGGAGGGGGCGGGGAGTGGGTGTAGGTCAGTGAGGAGGGGGCGGGGAGTGGGTGTAGGTCAGCGGGGAGGGGGCGGGGAGTGGGTGTCGGTTGGAGGGGGGCGGGCGGGGAGTGGGTGTAGGTCAGTGAGGAGGGGGCGGGGAGTGGGTGTAGGTCAGCGGGGAGGGGGCGGGGAGTGGGTGTCGGTCGGCGGGGAGGGGGCGGGGAGTGGGTGTAGGTCGGTGAGGAGGGGGCGGGGAGTGGGCGTAGGTCAGTGAGGAGGGGGCGGGGAGTGGGTGTAGGTCGGTGAGGAGGGGGCGGGGAGTGGGTGTAGGTCGGTGAGGAGGGGCCTCATGGATAGGCTGGGCTTCGTGTGAGATCGGACGTGGACAGCGGGTGTTTGGATGAGGTGGAGGGTGGGATGGCTGGTGAGGAGGTGACTGTAGAGGAGAACAAGGGCGGGGCACCAGTGGGTGGAAGCTAGGGGCCCGAGGAGCCCAATGTGGTGGAGGTGGACGTAGGCGGTCTTGGTAGTGGGCAGGAAATGAGGAGGTAAAGTTGGCCTCCGCTCCTCTGGATTAGGGAGGGGAGAATCAGCCAGACCTCCCAGTCATAATTGTGCGCATAGAAGTCGGGGGAAGACAAGTTTGGGCTTGGGTGTGATGCCCCCCACGGTCGAATGGCCATTTGGGGGAGGCACCAGAGGGCAGCCGGCAGCGGTGGGACCCACCCCCAGCGAGGGGAATGAAGTCAGGGACAGCAAGGGAGAAAACAGACAGCAGGAATTCAAATAGATTCCAGAGGCACTTTCAAAAGGCAATCGGACATGTCCTTGAAAAGGGCTCATTTCCAGGGTTATGGGGGCAAAAACTGGGGTGTCGGAATAATTGGATAGTTCTTTCAGAGAGCTGGCACAGGCACGATGGGCCCAATGGCCACCTTCTGTGCTGTAAGAGTCTATGATTCGACGAATGGAATGATCTGGATACTGGAGCCGTTGTGTTCCTCCAGGTCCAGGTATCTCGGCCTCCGTGAACAATACAGGAAAGGCCGGAGAGTCTGTGAGCCTGTACAGATTGTACCAGAAACCTTCTTGCATCAACAAAAGGGATTAATGACTCGACAGCAGAAAGCAGTGCCCCTGTACCCAGGGGTGACTGCAGCGATGCACTTGTTACAGTGAGGACGTTTCACTGCGTTCTGCACACCTGGTCCTCCCCAGTTTGTAGGGTTCTTTCTCTCCCTTTTCATTCCTCTCCCCCCACATTGCCCCGGGGAGTGGGTGACGGTCCAGGGCCTCTGCTAGTGCTGCTCCTCACCCACTGATACCAGCTGCACACTGGCAGCACTCACTTTCTCTCTCCCCGCAGCACACCACCTCTACCCCCTCCTCACCCTCGGCACCAGTACCACACTGCCCCACCCTCAGGATGTTTGATTGGGCTGTGGTGACTAGAATGAAGCTTCTTACTCCCCGTGAGGCCTGATGTTGCTCAGCCCCAAGGTGTGATCCCATTACATTGAATCTACAGGCCATTCGGCCCAACGGGTCCATGCCGGCATTTATGCTCCACACAAACCTCTTCCCTCTCTACTCCATCTAACCCTATCAGGATATCCTTCTATTCCTTGCTCCCTCATGTGTTTATCTCACTTCCCCTTAAATTAGCTTCGCCTCAGCTACTCCTTGTGGTAGCGAGTTCCACATTCTCCCCACTCTCTGGGTAAAGAAGTTTCTCCTGAATTCCCTATTGAATTTATTAGTGATTATCTTATATTTATGGTCCCTGGTTCTGGACTCTCCCACAAGTGGAAACATCATCTCTACATCTACCCTATCAAACCCTTTCATAATTTTAAAGACCTCTATCAGGTCACCCCTCAGTCTTCTCTTACCTATTGAAAAGAGCCCCAGCCCGTTCAGTCTTTCCTGATAGTTATAACCTCTCAGTTCTGGTATTGTTCATATACAGCCCAACGTCCTATCACCTTTTTCAATTGCTTCTCCATATTCATGTGTAAATTTATCTCAGGCCTTCCGCAAGTCCAAACAGGCTCTGTCATGGCGAGTCGCACCATCCACTATATCTGCACCATCCGGAAAGTCGATGGGGGTTTGTCGGGCCGGACCCATGCTCCTTTAGTGATTCCTGTACAGGTGCTCCGCCTGCCCCTTGGAATAGATTCACGGTGAGGTGACAAGTACCTCTGAGGGACTTCAAATGTTTGGAAATCCCCCTCCCCCATTTCTGAATCTAATATCAAACCACAAAGGGCTCTGATCCACTGGGGTGGGTTCAAAAGTATGTGACTGCAGCTCATCGTTTCCACGACAACAGAAAAGGAGGCTTATGATAAATGTCGGGTTCATAATTCAGTGGAGAACCAGGCTGAATACAGAAAGTACAGAGAACAGAAAAAGGAAATAAGAGGGGCAAAGAGAGAGTATGAGAATAGATTAGCGGGTAATGTAAAAGGAACCCAAAAGTCTTTTATAAACATATAAATAGTGAACAGGTAGTGAGAGGAAGGTCGGGGCCGATTAGGGACCAAGAGGAGATCTTCTTGTGGAGGCAGAGGGAATGGCTGAGGCAGGAAATAAATACTTCGCATCGATGGTCAGGAGAGAAGAGGATGCTGCCCATGTAGTAAAGGAGAAAGTAGATAAATTGGACAGGATCAAAATAGATGAAGAGGAGGTAATTAAAAGGTTGGCAGCGCTCAAAGTAGAAAAGTGACCCGGTCCGGATGGGAGGCATCCGAGGTTACTGAGGGGAGTCAGGGGCGAGACGGCAGGGGCTCTGGACACAAGCTGCCAATCCGCCCAGATATGGGGGAGGGGGGTTGAGAGATCGGGAGCGGGAGCCGGCCGGAGCGTTTGTTTTGACGGGCCGGAAGTGGGAGCCGCGCGGAGCGTTTACTTTGACGGACCGGAAGTGGCAGCCGGGCGGAGCGTTTACTTTGACGGACCGGAAGTGGGAGCCGGGCGGAGCGTTTGTTTTGCCGGACCGGAAGTGGGGGCCGGGCGGAGCGTTTACTTTGACGGACCGGAAGTGGCAGCCGGGCGGAGCGTTTACTTTGACGGACCGGAAGTGGGAGCCGGGCGGAGCGTTTATTTTGCCGGACCGGAAGTGGGAGCCGGGCGGAGCGTTTATTTTGCCGGACCGGAAGTGGGAGCCGGGCGGAGCGTTTATTTTGCCGGACCGGAAGTAGGGCCGGCCGGAGCGTTTACTTTGACGGAACGGAAGTGGGGCCGGGCGGAGCGGCGGGACTGCAGGACCGGAAGTGGTGTGGCGAGCGATGGTGAGAAAAAGAGAATCAACAATCGGCGCCTCCCCGGGGTCAGAGAGGGAGTGAGAGGGAGTGAGGGCTACTCCCCGTCTATCGCCCCCGGAGTGAGGGCTACTCCCCGTCTATCGCCCCCGGAGTGAGGGCTGCTCCCCGTCTATCGCCCCCGGAGTGAGGGCTGCTCCCCGCCTGTCGCCCCCGGAGTGAGGGCTACTCCCCGTCTATCGCCCCCGGAGTGAGGGCTGCTCCCCGCCTGTCGCCCCCGGAGTGAGGGCTACTCCCCGTCTATCGCCCCCGGAGTGAGGGCTACTCCCCGTCTATCGCCCCCGGAGTGAGGGCTGCTCCCCGTCTATCGCCCCCGGAGTGAGGGCTGCTCCCCGCCTGTCGCCCCCGGAGTGAGGGCTACTCCCCGCCTGTCGCCCCCGGAGTGAGGGCTGCTCCCCGCCTGTCGCCCCCGGAGTGAGGGCTACTCCCCGTCTATCGCCCCCGGAGTGAGGGCTGCTCCCCGTCTATCGCCCCCGGAGTGAGGGCTGCTCCCCGCCTGTCGCCCCCGGAGTGAGGGCTACTCCCCGTCTATCGCCCCCGGAGTGAGGGCTACTCCCCGTCTATCGCCCCCGGAGTGAGGGCTGCTCCCCGTCTATCGCCCCCGGAGTGAGGGCTGCTCCCCGCCTGTCGCCCCCGGAGTGAGGGCTGCTCCCCGCCTGTCGCCCCCGGAGTGAGGGCTACTCCCCGTCTATCGCCCCCGGAGTGAGGGCTACTCCCCGCCTGTCGCCCCCGGAGTGAGGGCTACTCCCCGCCTGTCGCCCCCGGAGTGAGGGCTGCTCCCCGCCTGTCGCCCCCGGAGTGAGGGCTGCTCCCCGCCTGTCGCCCCCGGAGTGAGGGCTACTCCCCGTCTATCGCCCCCGGAGTGAGGGCTGCTCCCCGTCTATCGCCCCCGGAGTGAGGGCTGCTCCCCGTCTATCGCCCCCGGAGTGAGGGCTACTCCCCGTCTATCGCCCCCGGAGTGAGGGCTGCTCCCCGTCTATCGCCCCCGGAGTGAGGGCTACTCCCCGCCTGTCGCCCCCGGAGTGAGGGCTGCTCCCCGCCTGTCGCCCCCGGAGTGAGGGCTGCTCCCCGCCTGTCGCCCCCGGAGTGAGGGCTACTCCCCGTCTATCGCCCCCGGAGTGAGGGCTACTCCCCGTCTATCGCCCCCGGAGTGAGGGCTGCTCCCCGTCTATCGCCCCCGGAGTGAGGGCTGCTCCCCGCCTGTCGCCCCCGGAGTGAGGGCTGCTCCCCGCCTGTCGCCCCCGGAGTGAGGGCTACTCCCCGTCTATCGCCCCCGGAGTGAGGGCTACTCCCCGCCTGTCGCCCCCGGAGTGAGGGCTACTCCCCGCCTGTCGCCCCCGGAGTGAGGGCTGCTCCCCGCCTGTCGCCCCCGGAGTGAGGGCTGCTCCCCGCCTGTCGCCCCCGGAGTGAGGGCTACTCCCCGTCTATCGCCCCCGGAGTGAGGGCTGCTCCCCGTCTATCGCCCCCGGAGTGAGGGCTGCTCCCCGTCTATCGCCCCCGGAGTGAGGGCTACTCCCCGTCTATCGCCCCCGGAGTGAGGGCTGCTCCCCGTCTATCGCCCCCGGAGTGAGGGCTACTCCCCGCCTGTCGCCCCCGGAGTGAGGGCTGCTCCCCGCCTGTCGCCCCCGGAGTGAGGGCTGCTCCCCGCCTGTCGCCCCCGGAGTGAGGGCTACTCCCCGTCTATCGCCCCCGGAGTGAGGGCTACTCCCCGCCTGTCGCCCCCGGAGTGAGGGCTACTCCCCGCCTGTCGCCCCCGGAGTGAGGGCTGCTCCCCGCCTGTCGCCCCCGGAGTGAGGGCTGCTCCCCGCCTGTCGCCCCCGGAGTGAGGGCTACTCCCCGTCTATCGCCCCCGGAGTGAGGGCTGCTCCCCGTCTATCGCCCCCGGAGTGAGGGCTACTCCCCGTCTATCGCCCCCGGAGTGAGGGCTGCTCCCCGCCTGTCGCCCCCGGAGTGAGGGCTACTCCCCGTCTATCGCCCCCGGAGTGAGGGCTACTCCCCGCCTGTCGCCCCCGGAGTGAGGGCTACTCCCCGCCTGTCGCCCCCGGAGTGAGGGCTGCTCCCCGCCTGTCGCCCCCTGAGTGAGGGCTGCTCCCCGCCTGTCGCCCCCGGAGTGAGGGCTGCTCCCCGCCTGTCGCCCCCGGAGTGAGGGCTGCTCCCCGCCTGTCGCCCCCGGAGTGAGGGCTACTCCCCGCCTGTCGCCCCCGGAGTGAGGGCTGCTCCCCGCCTGTCGCCCCCGGAGTGAGGGCTGCTCCCCGCCTGTCGCCCCCGGAGTGAGGGCTGCTCCCCGCCTGTCGCCCCCGGAGTGAGGGCTGCTCCCCGCCTGTCGCCCCCGGAGTGAGGGCTGCTCCCCGCCTGTCGCCCCCGGAGTGAGGGCTGCTCCCCGCCTGTCGCCCCCGGAGTGAGGGCTGCTCCCCGCCTGTCGCCCCCGGAGTGAGGGCTGCTCCCCGCCTGTCGCCCCCGGAGTGAGGGCTGCTCCCCGCCTGTCGCCCCCGGAGTGAGGGCTGCTCCCCGCCTGTCGCCCCCGGAGTGAGGGCTGCTCCCCGCCTGTCGCCCCCGGAGTGAGGGCTGCTCCCCGCCTGTCGCCCCCGGAGTGAGGGCTGCTCCCCGCCTGTCGCCCCCGGAGTGAGGGCTGCTCCCCGCCTGTCGCCCCCGGAGTGAGGGCTGCTCCCCGCCTGTCGCCCCCGGAGTGAGGGCTGCTCCCCGCCTGTCGCCCCCGGAGTGAGGGCTGCTCCCCGCCTGTCGCCCCCGGAGTGAGGGCTGCTCCCCGCCTGTCGCCCCCGGAGTGAGGGCTGCTCCCCGCCTGTCGCCCCCGGAGTGAGGGCTGCTCCCCGCCTGTCGCCCCCGGAGTGAGGGCTGCTCCCCGCCTGTCGCCCCCGGAGTGAGGGCTGCTCCCCGCCTGTCGCCCCCGGAGTGAGGGCTGCTCCCCGCCTGTCGCCCCCGGAGTGAGGGCTGCTCCCCGCCTGTCGCCCCCGGAGTGAGGGCTGCTCCCCGCCTGTCGCCCCCGGAGTGAGGGCTGCTCCCCGCCTGTCGCCCCCGGAGTGAGGGCTGCTCCCCGCCTGTCGCCCCCGGAGTGAGGGCTGCTCCCCGCCTGTCGCCCCCGGAGTGAGGGCTGCTCCCCGCCTGTCGCCCCCGGAGTGAGGGCTGCTCCCCGCCTGTCGCCCCCGGAGTGAGGGCTGCTCCCCGCCTGTCGCCCCCGGAGTGAGGGCTGCTCCCCGCCTGTCGCCCCCGGAGTGAGGGCTGCTCCCCGCCTGTCGCCCCCGGAGTGAGGGCTGCTCCCCGCCTGTCGCCCCCGGAGTGAGGGCTGCTCCCCGCCTGTCGCCCCCGGAGTGAGGGCTGCTCCCCGCCTGTCGCCCCCGGAGTGAGGGCTGCTCCCCGCCTGTCGCCCCCGGAGTGAGGGCTGCTCCCCGCCTGTCGCCCCCGGAGTGAGGGCTGCTCCCCGCCTGTCGCCCCCGGAGTGAGGGCTGCTCCCCGCCTGTCGCCCCCGGAGTGAGGGCTGCTCCCCGCCTGTCGCCCCCGGAGTGAGGGCTGCTCCCCGCCTGTCGCCCCCGGAGTGAGGGCTGCTCCCCGCCTGTCGCCCCCGGAGTGAGGGCTGCTCCCCGCCTGTCGCCCCCGGAGTGAGGGCTGCTCCCCGCCTGTCGCCCCCGGAGTGAGGGCTGCTCCCCGCCTGTCGCCCCCGGAGTGAGGGCTGCTCCCCGCCTGTCGCCCCCGGAGTGAGGGCTGCTCCCCGCCTGTCGCCCCCGGAGTGAGGGCTGCTCCCCGCCTGTCGCCCCCGGAGTGAGGGCTGCTCCCCGCCTGTCGCCCCCGGAGTGAGGGCTGCTCCCCGCCTGTCGCCCCCGGAGTGAGGGCTGCTCCCCGCCTGTCGCCCCCGGAGTGAGGGCTGCTCCCCGCCTGTCGCCCCCGGAGTGAGGGCTGCTCCCCGCCTGTCGCCCCCGGAGTGAGGGCTGCTCCCCGCCTGTCGCCCCCGGAGTGAGGGCTGCTCCCCGCCTGTCGCCCCCGGAGTGAGGGCTGCTCCCCGCCTGTCGCCCCCGGAGTGAGGGCTGCTCCCCGCCTGTCGCCCCCGGAGTGAGGGCTGCTCCCCGCCTGTCGCCCCCGGAGTGAGGGCTGCTCCCCGCCTGTCGCCCCCGGAGTGAGGGCTGCTCCCCGCCTGTCGCCCCCGGAGTGAGGGCTGCTCCCCGCCTGTCGCCCCCGGAGTGAGGGCTGCTCCCCGCCTGTCGCCCCCGGAGTGAGGGCTGCTCCCCGCCTGTCGCCCCCGGAGTGAGGGCTGCTCCCCGCCTGTCGCCCCCGGAGTGAGGGCTGCTCCCCGCCTGTCGCCCCCGGAGTGAGGGCTGCTCCCCGCCTGTCGCCCCCGGAGTGAGGGCTGCTCCCCGCCTGTCGCCCCCGGAGTGAGGGCTGCTCCCCGCCTGTCGCCCCCGGAGTGAGGGCTGCTCCCCGCCTGTCGCCCCCGGAGTGAGGGCTGCTCCCCGCCTGTCGCCCCCGGAGTGAGGGCTGCTCCCCGCCTGTCGCCCCCGGAGTGAGGGCTGCTCCCCGCCTGTCGCCCCCGGAGTGAGGGCTGCTCCCCGCCTGTCGCCCCCGGAGTGAGGGCTGCTCCCCGCCTGTCGCCCCCGGAGTGAGGGCTGCTCCCCGCCTGTCGCCCCCGGAGTGAGGGCTGCTCCCCGCCTGTCGCCCCCGGAGTGAGGGCTGCTCCCCGCCTGTCGCCCCCGGAGTGAGGGCTGCTCCCCGCCTGTCGCCCCCGGAGTGAGGGCTGCTCCCCGCCTGTCGCCCCCGGAGTGAGGGCTGCTCCCCGCCTGTCGCCCCCGGAGTGAGGGCTGCTCCCCGCCTGTCGCCCCCGGAGTGAGGGCTGCTCCCCGCCTGTCGCCCCCGGAGTGAGGGCTGCTCCCCGCCTGTCGCCCCCGGAGTGAGGGCTGCTCCCCGCCTGTCGCCCCCGGAGTGAGGGCTGCTCCCCGCCTGTCGCCCCCGGAGTGAGGGCTGCTCCCCGCCTGTCGCCCCCGGAGTGAGGGCTGCTCCCCGCCTGTCGCCCCCGGAGTGAGGGCTGCTCCCCGCCTGTCGCCCCCGGAGTGAGGGCTGCTCCCCGCCTGTCGCCCCCGGAGTGAGGGCTGCTCCCCGCCTGTCGCCCCCGGAGTGAGGGCTGCTCCCCGCCTGTCGCCCCCGGAGTGAGGGCTGCTCCCCGCCTGTCGCCCCCGGAGTGAGGGCTGCTCCCCGCCTGTCGCCCCCGGAGTGAGGGCTGCTCCCCGCCTGTCGCCCCCGGAGTGAGGGCTGCTCCCCGCCTGTCGCCCCCGGAGTGAGGGCTGCTCCCCGCCTGTCGCCCCCGGAGTGAGGGCTGCTCCCCGCCTGTCGCCCCCGGAGTGAGGGCTGCTCCCCGCCTGTCGCCCCCGGAGTGAGGGCTGCTCCCCGCCTGTCGCCCCCGGAGTGAGGGCTGCTCCCCGCCTGTCGCCCCCGGAGTGAGGGCTGCTCCCCGCCTGTCGCCCCCGGAGTGAGGGCTGCTCCCCGCCTGTCGCCCCCGGAGTGAGGGCTGCTCCCCGCCTGTCGCCCCCGGAGTGAGGGCTGCTCCCCGCCTGTCGCCCCCGGAGTGAGGGCTGCTCCCCGCCTGTCGCCCCCGGAGTGAGGGCTGCTCCCCGCCTGTCGCCCCCGGAGTGAGGGCTGCTCCCCGCCTGTCGCCCCCGGAGTGAGGGCTGCTCCCCGCCTGTCGCCCCCGGAGTGAGGGCTGCTCCCCGCCTGTCGCCCCCGGAGTGAGGGCTGCTCCCCGCCTGTCGCCCCCGGAGTGAGGGCTGCTCCCCGCCTGTCGCCCCCGGAGTGAGGGCTGCTCCCCGCCTGTCGCCCCCGGAGTGAGGGCTGCTCCCCGCCTGTCGCCCCCGGAGTGAGGGCTGCTCCCCGCCTGTCGCCCCCGGAGTGAGGGCTGCTCCCCGCCTGTCGCCCCCGGAGTGAGGGCTGCTCCCCGCCTGTCGCCCCCGGAGTGAGGGCTGCTCCCCGCCTGTCGCCCCCGGAGTGAGGGCTGCTCCCCGCCTGTCGCCCCCGGAGTGAGGGCTGCTCCCCGCCTGTCGCCCCCGGAGTGAGGGCTGCTCCCCGCCTGTCGCCCCCGGAGTGAGGGCTGCTCCCCGCCTGTCGCCCCCGGAGTGAGGGCTGCTCCCCGCCTGTCGCCCCCGGAGTGAGGGCTGCTCCCCGCCTGTCGCCCCCGGAGTGAGGGCTGCTCCCCGCCTGTCGCCCCCGGAGTGAGGGCTGCTCCCCGCCTGTCGCCCCCGGAGTGAGGGCTGCTCCCCGCCTGTCGCCCCCGGAGTGAGGGCTGCTCCCCGCCTGTCGCCCCCGGAGTGAGGGCTGCTCCCCGCCTGTCGCCCCCGGAGTGAGGGCTGCTCCCCGCCTGTCGCCCCCGGAGTGAGGGCTGCTCCCCGCCTGTCGCCCCCGGAGTGAGGGCTGCTCCCCGCCTGTCGCCCCCGGAGTGAGGGCTGCTCCCCGCCTGTCGCCCCCGGAGTGAGGGCTGCTCCCCGCCTGTCGCCCCCGGAGTGAGGGCTGCTCCCCGCCTGTCGCCCCCGGAGTGAGGGCTGCTCCCCGCCTGTCGCCCCCGGAGTGAGGGCTGCTCCCCGCCTGTCGCCCCCGGAGTGAGGGCTGCTCCCCGCCTGTCGCCCCCGGAGTGAGGGCTGCTCCCCGCCTGTCGCCCCCGGAGTGAGGGCTGCTCCCCGCCTGTCGCCCCCGGAGTGAGGGCTGCTCCCCGCCTGTCGCCCCCGGAGTGAGGGCTGCTCCCCGCCTGTCGCCCCCGGAGTGAGGGCTGCTCCCCGCCTGTCGCCCCCGGAGTGAGGGCTGCTCCCCGCCTGTCGCCCCCGGAGTGAGGGCTGCTCCCCGCCTGTCGCCCCCGGAGTGAGGGCTGCTCCCCGCCTGTCGCCCCCGGAGTGAGGGCTGCTCCCCGCCTGTCGCCCCCGGAGTGAGGGCTGCTCCCCGCCTGTCGCCCCCGGAGTGAGGGCTGCTCCCCGCCTGTCGCCCCCGGAGTGAGGGCTGCTCCCCGCCTGTCGCCCCCGGAGTGAGGGCTGCTCCCCGCCTGTCGCCCCCGGAGTGAGGGCTGCTCCCCGCCTGTCGCCCCCGGAGTGAGGGCTGCTCCCCGCCTGTCGCCCCCGGAGTGAGGGCTGCTCCCCGCCTGTCGCCCCCGGAGTGAGGGCTGCTCCCCGCCTGTCGCCCCCGGAGTGAGGGCTGCTCCCCGCCTGTCGCCCCCGGAGTGAGGGCTGCTCCCCGCCTGTCGCCCCCGGAGTGAGGGCTGCTCCCCGCCTGTCGCCCCCGGAGTGAGGGCTGCTCCCCGCCTGTCGCCCCCGGAGTGAGGGCTGCTCCCCGCCTGTCGCCCCCGGAGTGAGGGCTGCTCCCCGCCTGTCGCCCCCGGAGTGAGGGCTGCTCCCCGCCTGTCGCCCCCGGAGTGAGGGCTGCTCCCCGCCTGTCGCCCCCGGAGTGAGGGCTGCTCCCCGCCTGTCGCCCCCGGAGTGAGGGCTGCTCCCCGCCTGTCGCCCCCGGAGTGAGGGCTGCTCCCCGCCTGTCGCCCCCGGAGTGAGGGCTGCTCCCCGCCTGTCGCCCCCGGAGTGAGGGCTGCTCCCCGCCTGTCGCCCCCGGAGTGAGGGCTGCTCCCCGCCTGTCGCCCCCGGAGTGAGGGCTGCTCCCCGCCTGTCGCCCCCGGAGTGAGGGCTGCTCCCCGCCTGTCGCCCCCGGAGTGAGGGCTGCTCCCCGCCTGTCGCCCCCGGAGTGAGGGCTGCTCCCCGCCTGTCGCCCCCGGAGTGAGGGCTGCTCCCCGCCTGTCGCCCCCGGAGTGAGGGCTGCTCCCCGCCTGTCGCCCCCGGAGTGAGGGCTGCTCCCCGCCTGTCGCCCCCGGAGTGAGGGCTGCTCCCCGCCTGTCGCCCCCGGAGTGAGGGCTGCTCCCCGCCTGTCGCCCCCGGAGTGAGGGCTGCTCCCCGCCTGTCGCCCCCGGAGTGAGGGCTGCTCCCCGCCTGTCGCCCCCGGAGTGAGGGCTGCTCCCCGCCTGTCGCCCCCGGAGTGAGGGCTGCTCCCCGCCTGTCGCCCCCGGAGTGAGGGCTGCTCCCCGCCTGTCGCCCCCGGAGTGAGGGCTGCTCCCCGCCTGTCGCCCCCGGAGTGAGGGCTGCTCCCCGCCTGTCGCCCCCGGAGTGAGGGCTGCTCCCCGCCTGTCGCCCCCGGAGTGAGGGCTGCTCCCCGCCTGTCGCCCCCGGAGTGAGGGCTGCTCCCCGCCTGTCGCCCCCGGAGTGAGGGCTGCTCCCCGCCTGTCGCCCCCGGAGTGAGGGCTGCTCCCCGTTTATTGCCGTGTGTTGAGGTCCCTCTTTGTGTTTCAGGCCCTGACGATCCGCACTGACCTGGGAGACATTAAAGTTGAGCTGTTCTGTGAGCAGACTCCCAGATGCTGCGAGGTGAGTGTTTGTTTCTCTCCCTGTCTGATCTCCTCAGTGTGACTGCTTGGCTCAGGGTGTCTCTTCCTGTGTCTGTATGTCAAGTTTTCCATTTTCTACTAGTCTCTAAAACCTCCAGGCTGGAGGAGGTTACAGAGATAGGGAGGGGCAGGGCCATGGAGGGATTTAAAAACAAGGATGAGATTTTTAAAATCGAGGCGTTCCTGGACCGGGAGCACAGAGGGTGATGGGTGAACGGGACTTGGTGCGAGTTAGGATCCGGGCAGCAGGAGTTTCGGATGAGCTGAAGTTTATGGAGGGTGGAGGATGGGAGGCTGGTCAGGAGAACATTGGAATAATCAAGTCTCGGGGTGACAAAAGCATAGATGAGGGTTTCAGCAGCAGATGGGTGCAGGCGGGCGGAGAATATGGGTTCAGGGGAAGCTCAGCTGAAAAGCCCAAGTCTGTTCAATGTTTGCTTATTACTCGGTCAACCTGACGCTGGGGACCAACCTCGTGATTCTTCTCTGCACTCCCTCCAGCACTTCAGTGTCTCTCTTACCTCTTGCCAATCAGAACTGGACCCAATTCTTAAGGTGCGGTCTGACCAGAACTGTAGCCCAGTTGAAGCAGGTCTGTCACTGTATAACACTGGGGTACAGTACTGGTGGGTACAGGTCTGTCACTGTATAACACTGGGGTACAGTACTGGTGGGTACAGGTCTGTCCCTGTATAACACTGGGGTACAGTACTGGTGGGTACAGGTCTGTCACTGTATAACACTGGGGTACAGTACTGGTGGGTACAGGTCTGTCAGTGTATAACACTGGGGTACAGTGCTGGTGGGTACAGGTCTGTCAGTGTATAACACTGGGGTACAGTACTGGTGGGTACAGGTCTGTGACTGTATAACACGGGTACAGTACTGGTGGGCACAGGTCTGTCACTGCATCACACGGGTACAGTACTGGTGGGTACAGGTCTGTCACTGTATAACACTGGGGTACAGTACTGGTGGGTACAGGTCTGTGACTGTATAACACTGGGGTACAGTACTAGTGGGTACAGGTCTGTCACTGTATAACACTGGGGTACAGTACTGGGGGGTACAGGTCTGTCACTGCATAACACTGGGGTACAGTACTGGTGGGTACAGGTCTGTGACTGTATAACACTGGGGTACAGTACTGGTGGGCACAGGTCTGTCACTGCATCACACTGGGATACAGTACTGGTGGGTACAGGTCTGTCACTGTATAACACTGGGGTACAGTACTGGTGGGTACAGGTCTGTGACTGAGGGTGGGATGGGATGGATTGGGTGTTGCACACTGTGTATTGGGTGTTTGAGATTTTCCTGCAGTGAGTTGGTGTTAATCCCAGTGACCATGTTAATAGGTAAAGGCAGATACTAGCCTGTAAATGTCTGAGCCTGTTGTAACGTTAAGTGCTGAGGTGCCCTTGTGGTTTATGCCTGTGTCCTTCCTCCCAGAAACGCTGATTGTTCTCCTGTTTTGCCCCCCGATTGTGTAGAATTTCCTGGCCTTGTGTGCTAGTGATTACTACAACGGATGCCTGTTCCACCGCAATATCAAAGGCTTCATTGTGCAGACCGGAGACCCAACAGGTAACTGCTCATCTCCCTTGGCTCCTCCATTGCTGGCCGTGCCTTCAGCTGCCTAGGCCCTAAGTTCTGGAATTTCTTCCCTAAACCCCTCTCTCTCCTGTAAGTTGCCCCTTAAAACTTTGACCAAGCTTTTGGTCGGCGGTCCTAATATCTCCTGTCTGAATACACTCCTGTGAAGTGCCTTGGGGCGGTTTATTATGTTATATGCACTATAGAAATGCAAGTTATTCCTTTCCATCCTGATGCTGACCTGCCAAACACAACCTCTGGTCTTTCTCCCACCCATTTGCTGGGATAGGGGCCCCTCGGGTGCTGGTTGCCCTTCAGTATCGGGCTGAATCAAATAGTCTCCCTGAGAGGGCCGATGGGGCCTCGGTTTAACGTCTCATCTGAAAGATGGCCCCCCCGGCGGTGCGGCGCCCCCTCGGCGCTGCCCCTGGAGTGTCAGCCTGGATTATGTTCTCAAGTCTCTGGAGTGGGACTGTGAATCTAAGACCTTCTGACCCAGAGGCGAGAGTGTTACTGACTGAGCCACGGCTGCTTAACCCTGAACACCAGTGGTATTCGACATCAGAGGCACTGATCCTCATTTAAACAGGGGCACCTCTCTTCCAATCCCTTTCCCCATACCCCTCCTCACCCAAAGGGGGTACTCTTGGCTACACCTCTGCCTGCGCCCGCTCTTCATTCTCAAGGGGGGGAATCTTTTGGACACCAAAAGCAAGAGAACCCCCCACAAAGGTTAATATCCAATTGTAGGTAGTTATGGTACTTGAAAAATCGATCCCCTTTACTGCCGTGGAACTTGATATAATTTCATCACAAACGGGCTTTGGAGACGTGCATTGTCCGTGCATTGTGTTTCGGGCTCTTTGTGTTTAATGCTATTCAAATGCATATAATTCTCTATATGTTTTCGGGCTGTAGGTGTTGCTGGCAAGGCAGGCATTTATTGCCTGGCTAGTTGCCCTGAGAAGGTGGTGGTGAGCTGCCTTGAACCACTGCTAGCAGGTTTGATACAACTGAGTGTCTTGCTAGGCCACTTCAGAGGGGAGGCATCTGTTCCAAGGCTGTGGGGCTGGAGCCAGCCCAGTGTCTTGTGCCTTTTGGACCCCAGTTGGTGTGGTGGGGGAGGTACCTTTGGGGAAGGATTTGATTGACAGCACCATGTCCAGCACACACAGAGAGAGAGAGATCTATTTGGCTGTTTCCTTCCCATTCTACAGTTCTTTTGGTGTTAGTCGCGATATGCTGGTTAGACTAAATCTAGATGTTGGCTCAGGAGAGAGTTAACGAAGACTTCAGTTACTTTTGTACATCCCAGGAGGTGTCAGTTAACTGTTCTGACAGTGAAAAGATTGATTTCCCACCTTTTACTGTTAATATAAACCTGATTTGTAGTTTATAGTCACCATGTTCCAATGTTGTTTGTTCTGCTGCTGTTCTGAAAACCAGGAGAGTGTGAGGGGTTTGTGTCTGTTCAGTGAGATAACTACAATAATATGGGTTTCTGTTCGACCCCTGGGCACGCTACATTGTCGGATATTGGGTGTGAGTTATGCCCTGATCATCGGGAGGGCAGGTCTTGCTGACAGGAGTGGCCATTGGTGCTAAGCATCAACAAAGTATCTGGACAAAGACAAAAACTTAACAGTGCTGGAGCCTCTGTACAGGACTCTGTTCACATTATCCACATCACAATTCAGCTGCCTAGGCCCTAAGCTCTGGAATTCCCTCCCTAAACCCCTCTCCATCTCTCTCTCTCCTCCTTTAAGACGCTCCTTAAAACCTCTCTCTGACCAAGCTTTTGGTCACCTGTCCTAATATCGCCTTATGTGGCTCAGTGTTAAATTTAGTTTGATAAACGCTCCTGTGAAGTACCTTGGGCTATTTTACTCCGTTAAAGGTGCTATATAAATGCAGGTTATTGTTGTGGTACTTACCTTCATTGTTTTTTTCCACAGGCACTGGGAAAGGAGGAATCAGTATCTGGGGCAGGAAGTTTGAAGATGAATTTAGTGAACATCTTAAGGTGAGTAAACACTCTTTATCTAAATCCTTTCTTTGTGCTCGTCGGAATGTGGCTCCCAGTGAGTCTCCCTGTCCCTGTTTTGTGACTCAGTCCGTCTCCCTCTCCCTGTCCCAGTTTTGTGACTCAGTCCGTCTCCCTCTCCCTGTCCCAGTTTTGTGACTCAGTCCGTCTCCCTCTCCCTGTCCCAGTTTTGTGACTCAGTCCGTCTCCCTCTCCCTGTCCCAGTTTTGTGACTCAGTCCGTCTCCCTCTCCCTGTCCCAGTTTTGTGACTCAGTCCGTCTCCCTCTCCCTGTCCCTGTTTTGTGACTCAGTCCGTCTCCCTGTCCCTGTTTTGTGACTCACTCCGTCTCCCTGTCCCTGTTTTGTGACTCACTCCGTCTCCCTGTCCCTGTTTTGTGACTCAGTCCGTCTCCCTGTCCCTGTTTTGTGACTCACTCCGTCTCCCTGTCCCTGTTTTGTGACTCACTCCGTCTCCCTGTCCCAGTTTTGTGACTCACTCCGTCTCCCTGTCCCTGTTTTGTGACTCACTCCGTCTCCCTGTCCCTGTTTTGTGACTCACTCCGTCTCCCTGTCCCTGTTTTGTGACTCACTCCGTCTCCCTGTCCCTGTTTTGTGACTCACTCCGTCTCCCTGTCCCAGTTTTGTGACTCACTCCGTCTCCCTGTCCCTGTTTTGTGACTCACTCCGTCTCCCTGTCCCTGTTTTGTGACTCACTCCGTCTCCCTGTCCCTGTTTTGTGACTCACTCCGTCTCCCTGTCCCAGTTTTGTGACTCACTCCGTCTCCC
>NW_027138287.1:0-57500 GCF_035084215.1 Heptranchias perlo
TGTAACATTTGCAATTCTCCAGTCCTCTGGCACCACCCCCCATATCTAAGGATGTTTGGAAGATTATGGCCAGTACCTCTGCAATTTCCACCCTTACTTCCCTCAGCAACCTAGGATGCATCCCATCCGGACCGGGTGACTTATCTACTTTAAGTACACCTAGCCTTTCAAGTACCTCTTCTTTATCAATTTTTAGTCCATCCAGTAACTCAACTATATCTTCCTTTACTGAGACTCTGGCAGCATCTTCTTCCTTGGTAAAGGCAGATGCAAAGTTCTCATTTAATACCTCAGCCATGCCCTCTGCCTCCATGAGTAGATCTCCTTTACGGTCCTAATCGGCCCCTCCGCTCCTCTTACTACCCGTTTACTGTTTATATGCTTATAGAAGACTTTTGGATTCCCTTTTATGTTGGCCGCCAGTCTATTCTCATACTCTCTCTTTGCCCCTCATTTCTTTTTCGCTTTTGCTCTGAACTTTCTATATTCTGCCTGGTTCTCACTTGTGTTATCAACCTGACATCTGTCACACACCCCTTTTTTCTGTTTCATCTTACTCACTATCTCTTTTGTCATCCAGGGAGCTCTGGCTTTAGTTGCCCCACCTTTCTGCCTCGTGGGAATGTACCTAGATGTACCCAATCCAGCTCCTCTTTATAGGCCGTCCACTGTTGAATTACAGTTTTGCTGCCAATCTTTGATTCCAATTTACCCGGGCCAGATCTGTTCTCATCCCATTGAATTGGCCCTCCTCCAATTGAGTGGTTCAGGGTAGCTGCTCAGTCTGACGAAAGGTGGAAAGTGGAGTTCCAAGTGATTGGTGATGGGACCACTGTTGTTCACAATTTACATTAACGATTTGGATTTGGGAATCAGAAGTATAATTTCAAAATTTGCAGACGATACCAAATTGAGGGATGTGGTTAATACAAAGGAAGAATGTGTCAAAACGCAAGAGGACATTAATAAACTTGCAGAATGGGCATGTAATTGGCAAATGATAAGTGTGAGGTGGTACATTTGATAGGAAGAATAAGGAGGCCACATACTGCTTGGATAATAGTCTAAAACGGGAGAGAAGGTGCAAAGGGATCGAGGGGTACAGATACACATCACTAAAAGTAGCGACGCAGATTAATAAGACCATAAAAAAGGCAAATCGAGCACTGGGTCATTTCTGGAGGGATAGAATTGAAAAGCAGGGAAGTTATGTTAAACTTGTACAGAACCTTGGTTAGACCACACTTGGAGTACTGTGCACAGTTCTGGTGTCCATATTCTCAAAATGATGGAGACATTGGAGAAGGTGCAAAAAAGATTCACAAGCATGATACCAGAATGGTGAGGATATACTTATCAGGAAAGGCTGAACAGGCTGGGGCTCTTTTCTCTAGAAAAGAGAAGGCTGAGGGGTCACCTGATAGAGGTCTTCAAGATAATGCATGGGTTTGATGGGGTAGATGTAGAGGAAATGTTTCCAATTGTGGGGAAGTCCAAAACTAGAGATCATAAATATGAAATAGCGGCTAATAAATCCAATAGGGGATTCGGGAGAAACTTCTTTACCCAGAGAGTGGTGAGAATGTGGAACTCACTCCCCACAAGGAGTAGTTGAGGCGAATAATATAGATACATTTAAGGGGAAGCCAGGGATACACATAAGGGAGAAAGGAATAGAAGGATATGCTGATAGGGTGAGATGAAGTAGGGAGGGAGGAGGCTCGTGTGGAGCATAAACACCGGCATAGACCAGTCGGGCCGAATGGCCCGTTTCTGTGCTGTAAATTCTATGTAATGTAAATTAAAAATAAAACCTACCTGAAGATAAAACAAGATGGTAGACGGACACTGAAAATGTGCATAGACGGGCACAGAGCCACCCAGTGGCCAACTGTGTAATTACAGTGTGACCAGTTTACATAGGAAAAACCCATTATAAATGTAGAGACAGGAATTTAAAATGGGGAAAAGCTGAAACAGAAAGTGTGACGAACAATGTGAGAGTGTGAAGTCCCGTTGAGCAGAAAGGAAGAGGTGCGCACAGACGCAGCGTTAGTAATAAGATATAGATTGATAGATATGGGACACACAGCCCTGGGCAGCTCCCAGCTCCCGTCACGCGATGAGAGACACACACTTGCTGGTGAAGCCACGGTGCTGACTGCTGGTGAACACTCGGTTCACGATGGGCTCCCGGATACTGAAGAAGATCTTCGGCTCCTCAGGGCGGAATATCAGCGACTCGTTGTAGTGATCAGTGACTGGAGGGAGGAAAGGATGGGTTAAGCTGACCATTCAATCTACATCAGATCAAAGCATCAGATACAGGCACTGGGCAAAGCAGAGGCAATGTCATGGAGATAGTGGGTGTTATCAGAAAGAGAAGGGAGTAGGGGCCGAGGGAGGTGGGGGCCGAGGGAGCGATAGATGTGAGTGAGGGTGGCCTGAGGGGGAGGTGGGGTGAGCAGGGAGATGGTCAATTGGTGAATGGAGCCCTGAAAAGGGACAAGATCGTTGGACCTTCACCTATTGAAACATATAAAATTCTGACACGGCTAGACAGACTGGATGCAGGGAGGACATTTCCCCTGGCTGGGGGGGTCCAGAACGAGGGGTCCACAGTCTCAGGATACGGGGTAGGACATTTAGGACTGAGATGAGGAGAAATTTCTTCACTCAGAGGGTGGTGAACCTGTGGAATTCTCTACCACAGAAAGCAGTGGAGGCCAAGTCACTGAATATATTTAAGGAGCGAGATAGATTTCTAGACACAAAAGGCATGAAGGGGTATGGGGAGAGAGCGGGAATATGGTATTGAGATAGAGGATCAGCCATGATCATATCGAACGGCAGAGCAGGCTCGAAGGGCCGAATGGCCTACTCCTGCTCCTATTTTCTATGTTTCTACGACACATATTCTTCTGTCAGAGATCCCGGGGGACCGGACGGCTGGGACCCCGGGGACCGGACGGCTGGGACCCCGGGGACCGGACGGCTGGGACCCCCGGGGACCGGACGGCTGGGACCCCGGGGACCGGACGGGCTGGGACCCCGGGGACCCGGACGGCTGGGACCCCGGGGACCGGGACGGCTGGGACCCCGGGGACCGGACGGCTGGGACCCCGGGGACCGGACGGCTGGGACCCCGGGACCGGACGGCTGGGACCCCGGGGACCGGACGGCTGGGACCCCGGGGACCGGACGGCTGGGACCCCGGGGACCGGACGGCTGGGACCCCGGGGACCGGACGGCTGGGACCCCGGGGACCGGACGGCTGGGACCCCGGGGACCGGACGGCCGGTTTGCTTAAGCTGACTCTGGCCTGCTGGTACGTGCCAAGCAGCAGTTTCCCACTCGCTCTCACCTCGTTCCACAAACTCGCGATCGATGGGCAGATCCACACAGCTCCTTTGTTTAGCTAAAGGACAGAGACAGAGGGTCAGTCTCAGGCACTCCCTGATTGAAGGGCCCTTGGTAAGGCTAGGCCCTGCACAACAAAACCCTTCCCTTCCCCTCCCAAACCCAGGCCTCAGAGAGAGGGCCATGGCTCACAGCAAGCCCGTAACCAGACAGCCTGCACAATGTGACGAGCACCAAGGCACCCTACACAACTCACATCCCACTCATTTCTCCCTGGTATGGCCCCCTTATTTGACCCTGTAAAGTCCAAGGGGACACAGACCTGAAAGATGCACAACTGGTTTAGCCATTCATCACCAGATCTGCCTGGACCACATCAAGCACTATCGGGTCCTGCTCTCCTCTGCCAAACTGCTCACTATTCCAGGATCATCCTGGAATACAAAGATAACCTCTCGGCTTCTCTTCACTACAAACCGCCTTCTTAAACCCCTCTCCCCTGACCCCTCCACCCCCCACCTCCAACAATAAGTGCGAGGAGCTCATGGACTTCTTTGTCACTAAGATTGAGACCATCTGTTCAGCTGCCTCTGCTGCTTCCCTCTTCCCCCTAGCCCACCAAGCATAACTTCCCGTACGGCTCCCCCCTGCCCTAGCACTGAACTCACATCTTTCTCTAGTTTCTCATCCTATCTCCCATCATGCCCTCTCCGAGCTCATCTTGACCATGAGACCCATCTCCTGCTCTCTCGACCCTGTTCCCACGAAACTGCTGACCACCCAACTTCCCTTCCTGTTGTCACCTCCCAAATCCGTGCCCATCTTTCCCACAACTCCGTGTTTGAATCCCTCCAATCAGGTTTCCGTCCCTGCCACAATACTGAAACGACCCTTATCAACGTCACAAATGACCTCCTATGTGACTGAGACCGTGGTAAACTATCCCTCCTCATCCTTCTCCACCTGTCTGCAACCTTTGACACAATGACCACACCATCCTCCGGTGTCCAGCTGGGTGGGACTGCGCTCGCCTGTTCCATTCTTATCCATCCAGTCGTAGCCAGAGAATCACCTGCAATGGCTCCTCTTCCCACTCCCTCACCGTTACCTCTGGAATCCCCCCAGGATCTATCCTTGGCCCCCTCCTATTCCTCATCTACATGCTGCCCCTCGGCGACATCATCCGAAAACACAATGTCAGGTTCCACATGTACACTGACAACACCCAGCTCTCCCTCACCACCACCTCCCTCGACCCCTCCACTCTCTCTCATTGGTCACACTGCTCGACTGACATCCAGTACTGGATGAGCAGAAATTTACTCCAATTAAATATTGGGAAGACTGAAGCCATTGTCTTCAGTCCCCGCCACAAACTCCGTTCCCTCGTCACCGACTCCATCCCTCTCCCCGGCCACTGTCTGAGGCTGAACCAGACTGTTCACAACCTCGGCCTCCTGTTTGACCCTGAGATGAGCTTCTGACCCCATATTCTCTCCATCACCAAGACCGCCTCCTTCCCCCTCCGTAACATCGCCCGTCTCCGCCCCGTCTCAGCTCATCTGCTGCTGAAACCCTCATCAATGCCTTTATTACCTCCAGACTCCACTATTCCAATGCCCCCCTGCCCGGCCTCCCATCCTCCACCCTCCATAAACTTGAGCTCATCCAAAACTCTGCCCCGTATCCTAACTCACACCAAGTCCCGTTCACCCATCACCCCCTGTGCTCACTGACCCACATTGGCTCACGGTCCGGGAACGCCTCAATTTTAAAATTCTCATCCATGTTTTCAAATCCCTCCATGGCCCTCGCCCCTCCCTATCTCTGTAACCTCCTCCAGCCCCACAACCCTCTCCCCGGACCCGAATGATCTCTCAGACCAGCTCGTGATTCACACCCAGTCACTCACCAATCGACAGGAGATCTTCCACTTCCTGACTGGCCAACTTGTTAATATTATAGGACCTGAAAGGAAAGAAAAAGAGTCACAGACAATAGCTCAGCCTCCCGTCCCCCTCCCCCGCCCAGACACCGCCCCTCCCCCGCCAGACACGGGCCCCCTCCCCCGCCCAGACACGGGCCCCTCCCCCGCCCAGACACGGGCCCCTCCCCCGCCCAGACACGGGCCCCTCCCCCGCCCAGACACGGGCCCCTCCCCCGCCCAGACACGGGCCCCTCCCCCGCCCAGACACGGGCCCCTCCCCCGCCCAGACACGGGCCCCTCCCCCGCCCAGACACGGGCCCCTCCCCCGCCCAGACACGGGCCCCTCCCCCGCCCAGACACGGGCCCCTCCCCCGCCCAGACACGGGCCCCTCCCTCGCCCAGACACGGGCCCCTCACCCTCTGGACAACGCCCCGGCCCCTCCCTCCCCCGCCCCGACACCGGCCCCTCCCACCCCCGCCCCTCTCTCCCCCGCGCAGACACCGGCCCCTCCCCCTCGCAGACACCGGCCCCTCCCCCTCGCAGACACCGGCCCCTCCCCTCGCAGACACCGGCCCCTCCCCCTCGCAGACACCGGCCCCTCCCCCTCGCAGACACCGGCCCCTCCCCCTCGCAGACACCGGCCCCCTCCCCCTCGCAGACACCGGCCCCTCCCCCTCGCAGACACCGGCCCCTCCCCCTCGCAGACACCGGCCCCTCCCCCTCGCAGACACCGGCCCCTCCCCCTTGCAGACACCGGCCCCTCCCCCTCGCAGACACCGGCCCCACCTCCCCGCGCAGATACCCGCCCCTCCCTCCCCTCTATAAGGGTGGCATATGGCAATCTATATATGGGCAATATCCTGTATAAACCCAACAGCCGTCTATATTTATTATTTCAATCACTCACAGTGACCCCCCCGCCCAGTGCCTCCCTCCCCGTCACCGCTCTCCATGCCCTCACCTTCCCCCCCCCCCCGACCCCTGCCCCCATGTCCCCCTCTCTGTGACCCCTCCCCCCCGACTTCTCTTACCAGGCCCTGGAGCCGGTTCCAGTACACACGTTGAGCCCAGAGTTCTTGTGCTTCTCCCAGGGTCCGTCATCAATAGAGATCTCATAGTATGAGGCCCTATGGAGCGAGAATTTAAGACTTGGTTTGTGGGAATGAAACCCGAGCCTGCACAAAACAGAACATATCCCAGGTCAGGCGCAAGATCTCAGGCCTACCAATCTAACACAGCAGACCCACTCCCACAGAATGGAAAGGGAAGCCTTGGGGGTGAGGAAGGGACAGAGAAACATTCCCAGCGTCAAACCAGCTCACACATCATTAGGAGTGGACAGACTGAGGGACAGTGCGTCCTCTCTGGGAATCACTCCCAATCTCCGTCCCTCTCCCCCCACCCCTCTCTCTCTCTGTGCTGTTGTGTTTCCAGCTCATTCTTGTAGATATTCCAGGTGTACCCCTGTGTCTGTGCCAGCCCAGCAGCCTAAGCTGTACAGACCTGTGGTATCGCTGCCTGCTTCGGCACATATACAGGACCCAGCACCCTGCAAATAGCCTGTCACTGATAGGAGTGGCTCTAACCACACCCAGATGGGTACGGTATAAAGGGGTACGGTAGCATAGTGGTTATGTTACTGGGCTAGTATCCAGAGGCCCGGACTAAAATCCAGAGTCATGAGTTCAAATCCCGCCACGGCAGCTGGCGAATTTAAATTCAATTAAATAAAATCTGGAATTAAAATACTAGTATCAGTAATGGTGGCCATGAAACTACCGGATTGTCGTAAAAACCCATCTGGTTCACTAATGTCCTTTAGGGAAGGAAACCTGCCGTCCTTACCCGGTCTGGCCTATATGTGACTCCAGACCCACAGCAATGTGGTTGATTCTGAAATGGCCCAGCAAGACACTCAGTTGTTCAAGAAGGCGGCTCACCACCACCTTCTCAAGGGCAATTAGGGATGGGCAATAAATGCCGGCCTCGCCAGCGATACCCACATCCCATAAACAAATAAAAAGACTGGCACCCGGGTAACAGCGACTGCAGGCTGAGATTTCACTCACACCTCTCGGGATGTGGACGATGGTGACGGGGTGGTAATTACTGCCACCCCTAGTTTCTCTCAGCAGCAATGGGGAGTGTTTTGCTCGGACACTCCAGAGAGCGTTGGGAGTTAACCACGTAATGTGGGACTGGAGTCATGTTAGGCCCAGACTGGGGAGGGAGCAAGACTGGAGTCACATTCAGCGCCAGACGGAGCCGACACTCCTCACGGAGGGAGGATTACTCACCGAGAGGACAGTGACTCTCCCCACAAACACCTCATTCAGCGCACGCACCAGGCAGCAGCTGTGGATCAGAGTTCACCAGACTCCACGAAGCTATAAGGGGAGAGAGACTGACTCAACACGTAACATATGGTACGGGGGGGAAAGAGACAGAGACGGGGGGGGCGAGGGAGAGGGCGAGGGAGAGGGGGGGGGGGGGGGGGGGCGAGGGAGAGGACGGGGGGGGGGGGGAGGAGGCGAGGGAGAGACGGGGGGGGGGGGAGGGGCGAGGGAGAGACGGGGGGGGGGGGAGGAGGCGAGGGAGAGACGGGGGGGGGGGGGGGGGGGAGGAGGCGAGGGAGAGACGGGGGGGGGGGGGGGGAGAGACCGGGGGGGGGGAGGGAGAGACGGGGGGGCGAGGGAGAGACGGGAAGAGAAAGTGAGGGAGAGAGAGCTCGCGTGCGCAAGAGGGATTAGAACATAAGAAATAGGAGCAGGAGTAGGCCATTCGGCCCCTCGAGCCTGCTCCGCCATTCTATCAGATCATGGCTGATCTTCAACTCAACTCCACTTTCCTGCCCGATCCCCATATCCCTTGATTCCCCGAGAGTCCAAAAATCTATCGATCTCAGCCATGAATATATTCAATGACTGAGCATCCACAGCCCTCTGGGTAGAGAATTCCAAAGATTCACCAAGCTCAGTGAAGAAATTCCTCCTCATCTCAGTCCTGACCCCTTATCCTGAGACTGTGCCTCCTAGTTCTAGACTCTCCAGCCAGGGGAAACAGCCTCTCAGCATCTACCCTGTCAAGCCATGATCTGATTGAATGGCGGATTAGGCTTGAGGGGCCGTACGGCCTACTCCTGCTCCTATTTCTTTTGGTCATTCTCAACATTTCCTGCTAAATCCGAACCCCACTCCCAAGATTCCCTGCTCAATCCAAAACAATTCCCAACATTCCTTGCTCAATCTGAACCACACTGCCAACATTCCTTGCTGAATCCAAACCCATTCCCAACAGATATTCTGCTTTAGATACTGTTGGGGGAGATGGCTTATCAGGGGAAAGCAGCAAGAGCCAAGTTCGGGGCACCACGGGTGCACAGGAGGGGAGGAAGAAGAGTGGCAGGGCTATAGTGATAGGGGATTCAATTGTAAGGGAACAGATAGGCATTTCTGCGGCTGCAAATGTGACTCAGGATGGTATGTTGCCTCCCTGGTGCGAGGGTCAAGGATGTCACGGAGCGGCTGCAGGACATTCTGGAGAGGGAGGGTGAACAGCCAGTAGTCGTGGTCCATATTGGTACCAACGACATAGGTTAAAAAAGGGATGAGGTCCTGCAAGGTGAATTCAAGGAGTTAGGAGATAAATTAAAAAGCAGGACTTCAAAGGTAGTGATCTCAGGATTACTACCGGTTGCCACGTGCTAGTGAGTATAGGAACAGGAGAATAGACAGGATGAATGCGTGGCTGCAGGGATGGTGTAGGAGGGAGGATTTAGATTCCTGGGACATTGGGACCGGTTCTGGGGAAGGTGGGACCTGTACAAGCGGGACGGGTTACACCCGAGCAGGACTGGGACCAATGTCCTCGCGGGGGTGTTTGCTAGTGCTGTTGGGGAAGGTTTAAACTAGAGTGGCAGGGGGATGGGAACCTGAGCGGGGAGTCAGAAGGGAATAAAGTTGAGAGCAGCAAGAGAGGGAAGACCCAGGGGAAATCTACAATACAAATAGTACAAACAGTTGTTCAAGAACAAGTGAAAGGGAAAAGCGTAGAGCAGCGGAAAGTGTACTTGAGGCACGACAGATAAAATAAAAACTAGAAGGCGTAAGGCGATTAACCCAGCATCAAAGCTGTGGCAGGGGGTGGGAACCTGAGCAGGGAGACAGAGGAAAGCGTGTCAGGAAGGGACAGAAGGTATGGAGTAAAAGGTAAAGTGTTAAAAAAGGGAAAAGCAGGAACTAAGTGTCACAAAACATATTTGAAAGTTCTTTATCTGAATGCACGTAGCATTCGTAACAAAATAGACGAGTAACGGCACAAATAACTACGTATGGGTATGATCTTGTGGCCATTACAGAAACATGGCTGCAGGGTGACAACGACTGGGAATTAAATATGCCAGGGTATTTAACAATCAGGAAGGACAGGCAGGAAGGAAGGGGAGGTGGGGTGGCTATGTTAATAAAGGAAGGAATCACTGTAATACAGAGAAATGATATTGGGACAAAGGATCAGGACAATGAAACAGTTTGGGTAGAGATGAGGAATAATAAGGGGCAAAAAACACTAGTGGGCGTAGTATATAGGCCTCCTAATAGTTGCAACTCTGCTGGAAGAAGTATTAATCAGGAAATAGTCAGGGCATGTAATAAGGGAACAGCTATAATTATGGGGGATTTTAACTATCATATTAACTGGACAAATCAAATTGGGCAGGGCAGCCTTGAGGAAGAGTTTATTGAGTGTATTAGGGATGGATTTCTTGAGCAGTATGTAACTGATCCTACAAGGGGGCAAGAAACCTTGGACCTGGTCCTGTGTAATGAGCCAGGATTAATTAATAATGTCCTAGTTAAGGATCCCCTTGGAATGAGTGACCATAACATGGTTACATTCCATATCCAATTAGAGGGTGAGAAGGTTGGTTCTCAAACAAGCGTACTGAGCTTGAATAAAGGAGACTATGATGGTATGAGAGCGGAATTGATTAAAGTGGACTGGGAAAATAGATTAAAGGGTAAGACGGTACATGAGCAGTGGTGTTCATTCAAGGAGTTATTTTACAACTTTCAAAAAAAAATATTCCACTGAGGAAAAAAGGGGGTAAAAGAAATGACAGCCATCCGTGGCTAAGTAAAGAAATTAAGGATAGTATCCGACTAAAAACAAGGACATATAAGGTAGCCAAACTTAGTGGGAGGATAGAAGATTGGGAAGTCTTCAAAAGACAGCAAAAAGTAACGAAAGGATTGATTAAGAAAGGGAAGATAGATTATGAAAATAAATTAGCAAAAAATATAAAAACAGATAGCAAGAGTTCCTACAGTTATATAAAAAGAAAAAGGGTGGCTAAGGCAAACGTAGGTCCCTTAGAGGATGAGACCGAGAAATTAATGGTGGGAAACATGGAGATGGCAAAAATGCTGAACAAATATTTTGTTTCAGTCTTTACGGTAGAGGACACTAAGAATATCCCAACACTGGACAAACAGGGGGCTCTAGGGGGGGGAGGAGCTAAATACAATTAAAATCACTAAGGAATTGGTACTCAGTAAATTAATGGGACTCAAGGCGGATAAATCCCCTGGACCTGATGGCTTACATCCTCGGGTCTTGAGGGAAGTGGCAGTAGGGATTGTGGATGCTTTGGTAATAATTTTCCAACATTCCCTGGACTCGGCAAAGGTCCCGGCAGATTGGAAAACTGCTAATGTAACACCCTTATTTAAACAGGGTAGTAGGCAGAAGGCTGGAAATTATAGACCAGTTAGCCTAACATCTGTGGTGGGTAAAATTTTGGAGTCTATTATTAAGGAGACAGTAGCGGAACATTTGGATAAACATAATTTAACAGGACAAAGTCAGCATGGCTTTATGAAGGGGAAGTCATGTCTGACAAATTTGCTTGAGTTCTTTGAGGACATAACGTACAGGGTGGATAAAGGGGAACCAGTGGACGTAGTGTATTTAGACTTCCAGAAGGCATTCGACAAGGTGCCACATAAAAGATTATTGCTCAAGATAAAGAATCACTGGATTGGGGGTAATATTCTGGCATGGGTGGAGGATTGGTTATCTAACAGGAAGCAGAGAGTTGGGATAAATGGTTCATTCTCGGACTGGCAACCAGTAGCCAGTGGTGTTCCGCAGGGGTCGGTGCTGGGTCCCCAACTCTTTACAATCTATATTAACGATTTGGAGGAGGGGACCGAGTGTAACATATCAAAGTTTGCAGATGATATAAAGGTGGGAGGGAAAGTGGAGAGTGAGGAGGACATAAAAAACCTACAAGGGGATATGGACAGGCTGGGTGAGTGGGCGGAGATTTGGCAGATGCAATACAATATTGGAAAATGTGAGGTTATGCACTTTGGCAGGAAAAATCAGAGAGCAAGTTATTATCTTAATGGCGAGAAACTGGAAAGTACTGCAGTACAAAGGGATCTGGGGGTCCTGGTGCAAGAAAATCAAAAAGTTGGTATGCAGGTGCAGCAGGTGATTAAGAAGGCCAACGGAATGTTGGCTTTTATTGCTTGGGGGATAGAATATAAAAACAGGGAGGTATTGCTGCAGTTATATAAGGTATTGGTGAGACCGCACCTGGAATACTGCATACAGTTTTGGTGTCCATACTTAAGAAGACATACTTGCTCTCGAGGCAGTACAAAGAAGGTTCACTCGGTTAATCCCGGGGATGAGGGGGCGGACATGTGAGGAGAGGTTGAGTAGATTGGGACTCTACTCATTGGAGTTCAGAAGAATGAGAGGCGATCTTATTGAAACATATAAGATTGTGAAGGGGCTTGATCGGGTGGATGCGGTAAGGATGTTCCCAAGGATGGGTGAAACTAGAACTAGGGGGCATAATCTTAGAATAAGGGGCTGCTCTTTCAAAACTGAGATGAGGAGAAACTTCTTCACTCGGAGGGTAGTAGGTCTGTGGAATTTGCTGCCCCAGGAAGCTGTGGAAGCTACATCATTAAATAAATTTAGAACAGAAATAGACAGTTTCCTAGAAGTAAAGGGAATTAGGGGTTACGGGGAGCGGGCAGGAAATTGGACATCAATTTAGATTTGAGGTTAGGATCAGATCAGCCATGATCTTATTGAATGGCGGAGCAGGCTCGAGGGGCCGATTGGCCTCCTCCTGCTCCTATTTCTTCTGTTCTATGTTCTTATTCCCTGCCTAATCCGAACCCCATTCCCACCATTTTTGATCCTACGCTGGGAAACACCTGACCCTCTGACCAATCACATGTTCCACCCTCTATTTTATGGCCTTTCTTTACCAGCTGGCCAATAACACTGGTAGCAGGTACCCAGCGTGGCCAATAGAGATGGCCGCAGAGCCGCCCGCTGCAAGGCCCAGGGGACTGTGCCAAAGTGCCTCCGCCCTCCCTGGTCTCAGGCCAGCAGCACTCCCTGGTCTCATCGCTCAGTGCCTCCTCGCCCACCCACAGCCCTCAAGCTCCCTCGAACCGGCATTGGACGCAGTGTGGTGTGCTGCAATGTGCTGCTCTAGGCTCAGCTGCTGTTCACGGAGATCCACAGGGGTCGGGTTCATTCCCGTTCCTTCCAGAGAGATCCTGATTCTCTGCCGCCACTGCCACCTGCAGCAAGAAATGATTTGTGATTTGAATTGGTGCCGGAAAGTGGATAGGCTCAGCACAGGACAATAGCGGAGGGCCCGTCCGGGGTGGGTGGGGTTGGGGGAGGGCCCAGGGACAGGCCCACAGAGATTGAAGGGACATCGAGATGAGATGAGTCAGATAGTATTCTAAGGGATCCCACACAAGCTACCTGGGCAGCAGCGTGAGGCCCGGTCCACGTTGAATGAACTGAGCTGAGATGGGCAGCACAGGGAACGCTGTAACTGTCCCAGGAAAGCTTGTCCAGTGGGTGGAGAGCCTCCAGGCCAGTCCTGAGCACTGTTCCGCGATCGCTGGACATTGGGTGTGGACACTGGCAGGTTTAGCTGTGTGTGACCACCTCCAACAGTCATCAACACGCGAGCTCAGGAGGGGTGGCCCACTGAGCAAGGTATTAGAGAGGGAGGGCGTGTAAAATCCAGCCCCATAAAGGAAGCAGCACCTCAGGCCACAAGGGGAGGAACCTCGAGAGCAATAGAAAAATAAACTCATAATAGTGGGAACAGGAATTGTGTGTCAGCTCTCACCTGAATTCTCCTCGATGGAGCTTCTGTAGAGCTTCTGAGAAACAGTGGGTGTATCGCACCGGAAGGCACAAGTGTCCCTGAGACCTGCAAATACAGGCAAGACTAGGGGGGTCAGGATACCATAACAGACCCAGCCTGTGGCTGGGGATTAGTCCTCCCTACACAGCAATACATGGAAACAGGCCATTCGGCCCCACCACTCCCTGTCTGTGTTTACCCTCCCTGTCCCCATATCCCTTCAACCTCTGTTCCTTCACCCACCCCTCCAATCTGACCCTGAATGTTGCCGCAGTTTCTGTCTCAATCACTAACCCCAGAAGTGAATCCCACGGCCTCCTAACTCTCTGTGAAGAAGTTTCTCCTGCCCTCTGTTCGAAATTATAGAATGATACAGCACAGAAGGAGGCCATTCGGCCCATCATGCCTGTGCCGGCTCTTTGAAAGAGCTATCCAATTAGTCCCACTCCCCTGCTCTTTCCCCAAAGCTCTGTAAATTTTTCCTTCAAGTATTTATCCAATTCCCTTTTGAAAGTTATTATTGAATCTGCTCCCACCGCCCTTTCAGGCAGCGCATTCCAGATCAGAACAACTCGCTGCGTAAAAAATGTTTCCTCATGTCACCGTAAACCTGTCCCCTCTGGTTACCGACCCTCTGCCACTGGAAACAGTTTCTTCTTATTCACTCTGTCAAAACCATTCATGATTTTGAACACCTCTATCAAATCTCCCCTTAACCTCCTCTGTTCTAAGGAGAACAATCCCAGCTTCTCCAGTCTATCCATATAACTGAAGTCCCTCATCCCTGGTATCATCCTGGTAATCTCCTCTGCACCCTCTCCAAGGCCTTGACATCCTTCCTAAAGTGTGGTGTCCAGAATTGTAGACAGTACTTCAGCTAAGGTCGAACCAGTGATTTGTAAAGGTTTAGCATGACTTGCTTGTTTTTGTATTCAGTCCCCCTGTTTACAAAGCCAAGTATCCCATATGCTTTCTTAACCACCTTATCATTTGCCCAGCTACCTTCAAAGATTTATGAATAGGCACCGCCAGGTCCCTCTGCTCTTGCACCCACTCATTTAGATTATCCTGCCTCTCCATGTTGTTCCTCCCAAAGTGCATCACTTTACATTTATCCGCATTAAACTATCTGCCCCGTGTCTGCCCATTCACCAGTCTGTCTGTGTCTTCCTGAAGTCTGTTACTATCCTCCTCACTATTTGTATCATCCGCAGACTTAGAAATTGTACTCCCTATACCCGAGTCCAGGTCAATTATATATAACAAGAAAAGCAATGGTCCTAATCCTGACCCCTGGGGGACCCACTGCAAACTCCTCTCCAGTCAGAAACACATCCCTTCACCACTACATAATCCACATGTTTCCAAGTTCCTCATCAGCATTTTCTGTTTCCACTGCAAAGGTTTCGTTTGCGACGAAGGTACCCTCGGGGGGAATAAAGGTTCGGACTGTGATCATTCACCCAGCTGCCCCGCTCCGCCCCCCTCCCCCCAGTACCCGCTCCCCTTCCCCCAGTACCCGCTCCGCTCCCCTCCCCCTACCCTCAGTACCACCTCCGTTGCCCCTCCACACGGGGGGGGGGGGGGGAGAGTCGGGCGAGGGGGGGGGGAGGAGTCGGGCGAGGGGGGGGGCGAGGGGGTCGGGCGGGGGGGTCGGGCGGGGGGTCGGGCGGGGGGTCGGGGGGGGGGTCGGGGGGGGGGTCGGGGGGGGGGTCGGGGGGGGGGTCGGGGGGGGGGTCGGGGGGGGGGTCGGGGGGGGGGGTCGGGGGGGGGGTCGGGGGGGGGGGTCGGGGGGTCGGGTCGGGCGAGGGGGGGGGGTCGGGCGAGGGGGGGGGGTCGGGCGAGGGGGGGGGGTCGGGCGAGGGGGGGGGGTCGGGCGAGGGGGGGGGGGTCGGGCGAGGGGGGGGGGTCGGGCGAGGGGGGGGGGGTCGGGCGAGGGGGGGGGGTCGGGCGAGGGGGGGGGGTCGGGCGAGGGGGGGGGGTCGGGCGAGGGGGGGGGGGGTCGGGCGAGGGGGGGGGGGTCGGGCGAGGGGGGGGGTCGGGCGAGGGGGGGGGGTCGGGCGAGGGGGGGGGGTCGGGCGAGGGGGGGGGTCGGGCGAGGGGGGGGGGTCGGGCGAGGGGGGGGGGGTCGGGCGAGGGGGGGGGGGTCGGGCGAGGGGGGGGGGGGTCGGGCGAGGGGGGGGGGGGTCGGGCGAGAGGTGTTGCCCCTCCACATGCTCGATGCATCCAGATCCCAGGGAGACAGTCCCACACCGGGCGGTGTCGTTCCTCCCGCTCTCAGACGCCCCGGACCCCACGCCCGCGGTCCCAATCCCGGTGCCCCCCAGTCACGCTCTGCCATTACCTCTCGGGGTCGGTGTTCACTCCGATCACGGGTTTGATCCGGCTGAAAACTTTACTGGCTGAGAGCAGCATCGTTCCGTCACCTGCACACAATCAGACAGAATGGGATCACGCCTTCCGAGCAACACACCCCCCCCCACCCCGTAACACAGACCGACCCCCCCCCACCCCGTAACACAGACCGACCCCCCCTCCCAATTCCTGGTTTTCCCCTGCCCCTAATAACTCTTCCCTTCATTTAATGGGATTGAGCTGATTTATGTGTCTGTCCCACAGGGTCACTGCATTCTGCATCTTTACTCTGTATCTAACCCTGTACCTGCCCTGGGAGTGTTTGATGGGACAGTGTAGAGGGAGCTTTACTCTGTATCTAACCCGTGCTGTACCTGCCCTGGGAGTGTTTGACGGGACAGTGTAGAGGGAGCTTTACTCTGTATCTAACCCTGTACCTGACCCTGGGAGTGTTTGACGGGACAGTGTAGAGGGAGCTTTACTCTGTATCTAACCCTGTACCTGCCCCTGGGAGTGTTTGACGGGACAGTGTAGAGGGAGCTTTACTCTGTATCTAACCCTGTACCTGACCCTGGGAGTGTTTGATGGGACAGTGTAGAGGGAGCTTTACTCTGTATCTAACCCTGTACCTGCCCTGGGAGTGTTTGATGGGACAGTGTAGAGGGAGCTTTACTCTGCATCTAACTCTGTACCTGCCCTGGGAGTGTTTGATGGGACAGTGTAGAGGGAGCTTTACTCTGCATCTAACTCTGTACCTGCCCTGGGAGTGTTTGATGGGACAGTGTAGAGGGAGCTTTACTCTGTATCTAACCCTGTACCTGACCCTGGGAGTGTTTGATGGGACAGTGTAGAGGGAGCTTTACTCTGTATCTAACCCGTGCTGTACCTGCCCTGGGAGTGTTTGATGGGACAGTGTAGAGGGAGCTTTACTCTGTATCTAACCCTGTACCTGCCCTGGGAGTGTTTGATGGGACAGTGTAGAGGGAGCTTTACTCTGTATCTAACCCTGTACCTGACCCTGGGAGTGTTTGATGGGACAGTGTAGAGGGAGCTTTACTCTGTATCTAACCCTGTACCTGCCCTGGGAGTGTTTGATGGGACAGTGTAGAGGGAGCTTTACTCTGCATCTAACTCTGTACCTGCCCTGGGAGTGTTTGATGGGACAGTGTAGAGGGAGCTTTACTCTGCATCTAACTCTGTACCTGCCCTGGGAGTGTTTGATGGGACAGTGTAGAGGGAGCTTTACTCTGTATCTAACCCTGTACCTGCCCTGGGAGTGTTTGATGGGACAGTGTAGAGGGAGCTTTACTCTGTATCTAACCCTGTACCTGACCCTGGGAGTGTTTGATGGGACAGTGTAGAGGGAGCTTTACTCTGTATCTAACCCGTGCTGTACCTGCCCTGGGAGTGTTTGATGGGACAGTGTAGAGGGAGCTTTACTCTGTATCTAACCCGTGCTGTACCTGTCCCTGGGAGTGTTTGATGGGACAGTGTAGAGGGAGCTTTACTCTGTATCTAACCCTGTACCTGACCCTGGGAGTGTTTGATGGGACAGTGTAGAGGGAGCTTTACTCTGTATCTAACCCTGTACCTGACCCTGGGAGTGTTTGATGGGACAGTGTAGAGGGAGCTTTACTCTGTATCTAACCCTGTACCTGACCCTGGGAGTGTTTGATGGGACAGTGTAGAGGGAGCTTTACTCTGTATCTAACCCGTGCTGTACCTGTCCCTGGGAGTGTTTGATGGGACAGTGTAGAGGGAGCTTTACTCTGTATCTAACCCTGTACCTGACCCTGGGAGTGTTTGATGGGACAGTGTAGAGGGAGCTTTACTCTGTATCTAACCCTGTACCTGACCCTGGGAGTGTTTGATGGGACAGTGTAGAGGGAGCTTTACTCTGTATCTAACCCTGTACCTGCCCTGGGAGTGTTTGATGGGACAGTGTAGAGGGAGCTTTACTCTGTATCTAACCCGTGCTGTACCTGCCCTGGGAGTGTTTGATCCAGAGAGGGACTGAGCCTGTCAGAGCTCCACACTGGGCAAGTGTTGGGGGAATTATCAGGCCCTGGGGATTTATCAGCATTCAGTCCCATTGTACCATCTGTACTGGGCTCATTGAATGCTGATAAATCCCCCGGGCCTGATAATCTGCATCCCAGAGTATTAAAAGAGGTAGCCATGGAAATAGTGGATGCATTAGTTGTCATCTTCCAAAATGCTATAGATTATGGAACAGTTCCTGCAGATTGGAGGGTGGCAAATGTAACCCCACTATTTAAAATAGGAGGGAGAGAGAAAACAGAGAACTACAGACCGGTTAGCCTAACATCAGTAGTAGGGAAAATGCTAGAGTCTATTATAAAGGATGTGATAACAGGACACTTAGAAAATATCAACGGGATTAGACAAAGTCAACATGGATTTATGAAAGGGAAATAGTGTTTGACAAACCTACTGGAGTTTTTTGAGGATGTAACTGGTAAAATAGATAAGGGAGAACCAGTGGATGTGGTTTATTTGGATTTTCAGAAGGCCTTTGATAAAGTCCCACTTAAGAGGTTGGTGTGCAAAATTAAAGCACATGGGATTGGGGGGAATATACTGGCATGGATTGAGAATTGGTTAACAGACAGGAAACAGAGAGTAGGAATAAATGGATCTTTTTCGGGGTGGCAGGCGGTGATGAGTGGGGTACCGCAGGGATCAGTGCTTGGGCCCCAGCTATTCACAATATATATCAATGATTTAATGTAATATTTCCAAGTTTGCTGACGACACAAAACTAGGTGGGATTGTGAGTTGTGAGGAGGATGCAAAGAGGCTTCAAGGCGATTTAGACAAGTTGAGTGAGTGGGCAAATACATGGCAGATGCAGTATAATGTGGATAAATGTGAAGTTATACACTTCGGAAGGAAAAACAGAAAGGCAGAGTATTATTTAAATGGTGATAGATTGGGGAATGTTGATGTACAAAGGGACCTGGGTGTCCTTGTACACCAGTCACTGAAAACAAACATGCAGGTACAGCAAGCAGTTAGGAAGGCAAATGGTATGTTGGCCTTCATTGCAAGAGGATTTGAGTACAGGAGCAGGGATGTCTTACTGCAGTTATACAGGGCCTTGATGAGGCCACACCTGGAGTATTGTGTGCAGTTTTGGTCTCCTTACCGAAGAAAGGATATACTTGTCATAGAGGGAGAGCAGCGAAGGTTCACCAGACTGATTCCTGGGATGGCAGGACTGTCGTATGAGGAGAGATTGGGTCGACTCGGCCTGTATTCACTAGAGTTTAGAAGAATGAGAGGGGATCTCATCGAAACATATAAAAGTCTGACAGGGCTAGACAGACTGGATTCAGAGAGGATGTTTCCCCTGGCTGGGGGGTCCAGAACGAGGGGTCACAGTCTCAGGATACAGGGTAGGACATTTAGGACTGAGATGGGGAGAAATTTCTTCACTCAGAGGGTGGTGAACCTGTGGAATTCTCGACCACAGAAGGCTGTGGAGGCCAAGTCACTGAATATATTTAAGAAGGAGCTCGATAGATTTCTAGACACAAAAGGCATCAAGGGGTATGGGGAGAGAGCGGGAATATGGTATTGAGATAGAGGATCAGCCATGATCATATTGAATGGGGGAGCAGGCTCGAAGGGCCAAATGGCCTACTCCTGCTCCTATTTTCTATGTTTCGATGAACGAGGAGCCGATGACCATTGACGGCTGCATTCTGAGTTTGAGGCAGTTCATTCTGAACTCCTGGGAAATATGCCGACTTGCCAAGAATTCCCGCAAATAGATAACTGTGGAGGAGCCTCGACATTACATTGACTGTGTTGAAGCATCCACATTGGGTGGGGGGCAATCCGTGTGAGGCGGGGTCTAGCAGCCATTACCTCCAGCAGACACGATGGCGTCTGCCCAGCGCACAGTCTCCTCACTGTAGTCCCTGCGTTTCACCAGGCGAACCTCAATCCCTTCTTTACTGAGGAGAAACGGGAACAAAAACATGAACAGTTCAGAGTTGGCAGCAGGGAGCGTTTCCCCCGATTTAATCCGTTACAGGGAGCGTTTCCCCCGATTTAATCCGTTACAGGGAGCGTTTCCCCCGATTTAATCCGTTACAGGGAGCGTTTCCCCCGATTTAATCCGTTACAGGGAGCGTTTCCCCCGATTTAATCCGTTACAGGGAGCGTTTCCCCCGATTTAATCCGTTACAGGGAGCGTTTCCCCCGATTTAATCCGTTACAGGGAGCGTTTCCCCCGATTTAATCCGTTACAGGGAGCGTTTCCCCCGATTTAATCCGTTACAGGGAGCGTCTCCCCCGATTTAATGTTACAGGGAGCGTTTCCCCCGATTTAATCCGTTACAGGGAGCGTGTCCCCCGATTTAATCCGTTACAGGGAGCGTGTCCCCCGATTTAATCCGTTACAGGGAGCGTGTCCCCCGATTTAATCCGTTACAGGGAGCGTTTCCCCCGATTTAATCTGTTACAGGGAGCGTGTCCCCCGATTTAATCCGTTACAGGGAGCGTTTCCCCCGATTTAATCCGTTACAGGGAGCGTTTCCCCCGATTTAATCTGTTACAGGGAGCGTTTCCCCCGATTTAATCCGTTACAGGGAGCGTTTCCCCCGATTTAATCCGTTACAGGGAGCGTGTCCCCCGATTTAATCTGTTACAGGGAGCGTTTCCCCCGATTTAATCTGTTACAGGGAGCGTTTCCCCCGATTTAATCCGTTACAGGGAGCGTTTCCCCCGATTTAATCTGTTACAGGGAGCGTTTCCCCCGATTTAATCCGTTACAGGGAGCGTGCCCACTGATTTAATCCGTTACAGGGAGCGTTTCCCCCGATCTAATCCGTTACAGGGAGCGTTTCCCCCGATTTAATCTGTTACAGGGAGCGTGCCCACTGATTTAACCATAAGACCATAGGAGATAGTCGATAGGAGCACCCTGTACAGTTGTAGCATGACTTCCCTGCTTTTATACTCCATCCCCCGAAAAATAAAGGCCAATATTCCGTTTGCCTTCCAGATTACCTGCTGCACCTGTATGTTGACTTTTTGTGTTTCATGTACGAGGACACCCAGATCCCTCTGTACCGCAGCATTTTGTAGTATTTCTCCATTCAAATCATATTTTGCTTTTTTATTTTTCCTCCCAAAGTGGATGACTTCACATTTTCACACATTATTTTCCATCTGCTAAATTTTTGCCCATTCGCTTAACCTGTCAATATCCCTTTGCAGACACTTTGTGTCCTCATCGCAACTTGCTTTTCCACCTATCTTTGTATCATCAGCAAATTTGGCCACAAGGCACTCTGTTCCTTCATCCAAGTCATTGATATATATTGTAAATAGTTGAGGCCCCAGCACTGAGCCCTGCGGCACCCCACGAGTTACAGATTGAAAAGGGGGACCTTTCCAGAATCTAGTGAATTCTGGAAGATTACAACCAATGCATCCACTATCTCTGTAGCCACTTCCTTTAAGACCCTCAGATGCAAGCCATCAGGTCCAGGGGACTTGTCAGCCTTTAGACCCATTAGTTTACCGAGTACTTTTTCTCTCGTGATAGTGATTGTTTTTAGTTCCTCCCTCCCCTTTGCCCCTTGATTTTCTACTATTATTGGTATGTTATTAGTGTCTTCTACTGTGAAGACAGATACAAAATATCTGTTCAATTCCTCTGCCATTTCCTTGTTTTCCATTATTATTTCCCCAGTCTCATCCTCGAAGGGACCAATGTTTACTTTAGCTGCCCTCTTCCTTTTTATATACTTGTAGAAGCTTTTACTGTCAGTTTTTATATTTCTTGCTCGTTTACTCTCATCATTTATTTTCTCCCTCTTTATTATTCTTTTAGTCATCCTTTGCTGGTTTTTAAAGTTTCCCCAATCTTCGGGCTTACCAGTAATCTTTGCCAGGTTGTATGCTTTTTCTTTCAACCTGATACCATCCTTGACCCATTACAGTGAGTGCGCCCGCTGATTTAACCCATTACACGGAGTGCGCCCGCTGATTTAACCCATTACACGGAGTGCGCCCGCTGATTTAACCCATTACACGGAGTGCGCCCGCTGATTTAACCCATTACACGGAGTGCGCCCGCTGATTTAACCCATTACACGGAGTGCGCCCGCTGATTTAACCCATTACACGGAGTGCGCCCGCTGATTTAACCCATTACACGGAGTGCGCCCGCTGATTTAACCCATTACACGGAGTGCGCCCGCTGATTTAACCCATTACACGGAGTGCGCCCGCTGATTTAACCCATTACACGGAGTGCGCCCGCTGATTTAACCCATTACACGGAGTGCGCCCGCTGATTTAACCCATTACACGGAGTGCGCCCGCTGATTTAACCCATTACACGGAGTGCGCCCGCTGATTTAACCCATTACACGGAGTGCGCCCGCTGATTTAACCCATTACACGGAGTGCGCCCGCTGATTTAACCCATTACACGGAGTGCGCCCGCTGATTTAACCCATTACACGGAGTGCGCCCGCTGATTTAACCCATTACACGGAGTGCGCCCGCTGATTTAACCCATTACACGGAGTGCGCCCGCTGATTTAACCCATTACACGGAGTGCGCCCGCTGATTTAACCCATTACACGGAGTGCGCCCGCTGATTTAACCCATTACACGGAGTGCGCCCGCTGATTTAACCCATTACACGGAGTGCGCCCGCTGATTTAACCCATTACACGGAGTGCGCCCGCTGATTTAACCCATTACACGGAGTGCGCCCGCTGATTTAACCCATTACACGGAGTGCGCCCGCTGATTTAACCCATTACACGGAGTGCGCCCGCTGATTTAACCCATTACACGGAGTGCGCCCGCTGATTTAACCCATTACACGGAGTGCGCCCGCTGATTTAACCCATTACACGGAGTGCGCCCGCTGATTTAACCCATTACACGGAGTGCGCCCGCTGATTTAACCCATTACACGGAGTGCGCCCGCTGATTTAACCCATTACACGGAGTGCGCCCGCTGATTTAACCCATTACACGGAGTGCGCCCGCTGATTTAACCCATTACACGGAGTGCGCCCGCTGATTTAACCCATTACACGGAGTGCGCCCGCTGATTTAACCCATTACACGGAGTGCGCCCGCTGATTTAACCCATTACACGGAGTGCGCCCGCTGATTTAACCCATTACACGGAGTGCGCCCGCTGATTTAACCCATTACACGGAGTGCGCCCGCTGATTTAACCCATTACACGGAGTGCGCCCGCTGATTTAACCCATTACACGGAGTGCGCCCGCTGATTTAACCCATTACACGGAGTGCGCCCGCTGATTTAACCCATCACACGGAGTGCGCCCGCTGATTTAACCCATTACACGGAGTGCGCCCGCTGATTTAACCCATCACAGGGAGTGCGCCCGCTGATTTAACCCATCACAGGGAGTGCGCCCGCTGATTTAACCCATCACACGGAGTGCGCCTGCTGATTTAACCCATCACAGGGAGTGCGCCCGCTGATTTAACCCATCACAGGGAGTGCGCCCGCTGATTTAACCCATTACAGGGAGTGCGCCCGCTGATTTAACCCATTACAGGGAGTGCGCCCGCTGATTTAACCCATCACAGGGAGTGCGCCCGCTGATTTAACCCATTACAGGGAGTGCGCCCGCTGATTTAACCCATTACAGGGAGTGCGCCCGCTGATTTAACCCATTACAGGGAGTGTGCTCACTGATTTAACCCATTACAGGGAGTGTGCCCACTGATTTAACCCATTACAGGGAGTGTGCCCACTGATTTAACCCATTACACGGAGCGCGCCCACTGTTTGAACCCATTACAGGGAGAGTGTCTGATGATTTAACCCAGGCACAAAGAGCTTCCGTGCACACACTGGCCCTCGGGGGAGAGGGAGAAATGTCTCCTTACCGTAGGCTGTCCACCACATGCTGCACATTGGTGTTGTGAATGTGGTGCCGCTCCAACAAGCCGCTGTAGCTGGATCCTTTCGTGGCGAGCTGCAAACACACAACATGGGAGGGGTGAGGCTGGACACCGATAGGAGACACAGGGAGTGGGCAGGCAGATGGTAAATACAGTTCAACAAAGAGAAATGTGAAATAGGACAGAGGATTGGCAGGATGTGACCAGTGGGAGATAGAGAGAAACTATTTCCGCTGGTTGGGGAGTCTAGGACTGGGGGACACAGTCTAAAAATTAGAGCCAGGACTTTCAGGAGTGAAGTTAGGAAACACTTCTACAGGCAAAGGGGTGGTTGAAGTTTGGAACTCTCTTCCACAAACGGCAATTGATGCGAGCTCAATTTTTAATTTTAAATCTGAGATTGAGAGATTTTTGTTAACCAAAGGTATTAAGGGATATGGGAATAAGGCAGGTATATGGAGTTAGATCACAGATCAGCCATGATCTCAATGAATGGTGGGACAGGTTCGAGGGGCTAAAGGGCCTCCTCCTGTTCCTATGTTCCTAGAATGGAAATATACCCTAAATAAAGAATTCACATGGAATGGAGGAACAGAGGAGTGCAGGGACACAGAAAGGACAAGGGGGTTCTGGGGCTCACGTACAGGGGCATGAAATACAAAGTAAGAGGGCATCACATCTGCAGGGGATTCATCCACAGCTCCAGGACCACGTATGGATTGAGGTCACCATTGGAGGAAGGATATTGGAATATATTGCTCACAGAAAAGGAGCAACATAGATTCGCTGGGGTGATCCCAGGGATACGGGGTGCTCGTCTTCACTGGGGTGATCCCAGGGATACAGGGTGCTCGTCTTCACTGGGGTGATCCCAGGGATACAGGGTGCTCGTCTTCACTGGGGTGATCCCAGGGATACAGGGTGCTCGTCTTCACTGGGGTGATCCCAGGGATACGGGGTGCTCGTCTTCACTGGGGTGATCCCAGGGATACGGGGTGCTCGTCTTCACTGGGGTGATCCCAGGGATACAGGGTGCTCGTCTTCACTGGGGTGATCCCAGGGATACGGGGTGCTCGTCTTCACTGGGGTGATCCCAGGGATACAGGGTGCTAGTCTTCACTGGGGTGATCCCAGGGATACAGGGTGCTAGTCTTCACTGGGGTGATCCCAGGGATACAGGGTGCTCGTCTTCACTGGGGTGATCCCAGGGATACAGGGTGCTAGTCTTCACTGGGGTGATCCCAGGGATACAGGGTGCTAGTCTTCACTGGGGTGATCCCAGGGATACAGGGTGCTAGTCTTCACTGGGGTGATCCCAGGGATACAGGGTGCTAGTCTTCACTGGGGTGATCCCAGGGATACAGGGTGCTAGTCTTCACTGGGGTGATCCCAGGGATACAGGGTGCTCGTCTTCACTGGGGTGATCCCAGGGATACAGGGTGCTCGTCTTCACTGGGGTGATCCCAGGGATACGGGGTGCTAGTCTTCACTGGGGTGATCCCAGGGATACAGGGTGCTAGTCTTCACTGGGGTGATCCCAGGGATACGGGGTGCTAGTCTTCACTGGGGTGATCCCAGGGATACAGGGTGCTCGTCTTCACTGGGGTGATCCCAGGGATACGGGGTGCTCGTCTTCACTGGGGTGATCCCAGGGATACAGGGTGCTAGTCTTCACTGGGGTGATCCCAGGGATACGGGGTGCTCGTCTTCACTGGGGTGATCCCAGGGATACAGGGTGCTCGTCTTCACTGGGGTGATCCCAGGGATACAGGGTGCTCGTCTTCACTGGGGTGATCCCAGGGATACAGGGTGCTAGTCTTCACTGGGGTGATCCCAGGGATACAGGGTGCTCGTCTTCACTGGGGTGATCCCAGGGATACAGGGTGCTAGTCTTCACTGGGGTGATCCCAGGGATACAGGGTGCTCGTCTTCACTGGGGTGATCCCAGGGATACGGGGTGCTAGTCTTCACTGGGGTGATCCCAGGGATACAGGGTGCTCGTCTTCACTGGGGTGATCCCAGGGATACAGGGTGCTCGTCTTCACTGGGGTGATCCCAGGGATACAGGGTGCTCGTCTTCACTGGGGTGATCCCAGGGATACAGGGTGCTAGTCTTCACTGGGGTGATCCCAGGGATACAGGGTGCTCGTCTTCACTGGGGTGATCCCAGGGATACAGGGTGCTCGTCTTCACTGGGGTGATCCCAGGGATACAGGGTGCTCGTCTTCACTGGGGTGATCCCAGGGATACGGGGTGCTAGTCTTCACTGGGGTGATCCCAGGGATACAGGGTGCTAGTCTTCACTGGGGTGATCCCAGGGATACAGGGTGCTCGTCTTCACTGGGGTGATCCCAGGGATACAGGGTGCTAGTCTTCACTGGGGTGATCCCAGGGATACAGGGTGCTCGTCTTCACTGGGGTGATCCCAGGGATACAGGGTGCTAGTCTTCACTGGGGTGATCCCAGGGATACGGGGTGCTCGTCTTCACTGGGGTGATCCCAGGGATACAGGGTGCTCGTCTTCACTGGGGTGATCCCAGGGATACAGGGTGCTCGTCTTCACTGGGGTGATCCCAGGGATACAGGGTGCTAGTCTTCACTGGGGTGATCCCAGGGATACAGGGTGCTAGTCTTCACTGGGGTGATCCCAGGGATACAGGGTGCTCGTCTTCACTGGGGTGATCCCAGGGATACAGGGTGCTAGTCTTCACTGGGGTGATCCCAGGGATACAGGGTGCTAGTCTTCACTGGGGTGATCCCAGGGATACAGGGTGCTAGTCTTCACTGGGGTGATCCCAGGGATACAGGGTGCTCGTCTTCACTGGGGTGATCCCAGGGATACAGGGTGCTAGTCTTCACTGGGGTGATCCCAGGGATACGGGGTGCTAGTCTTCACTGGGGTGATCCCAGGGATACAGGGTGCTAGTCTTCACTGGGGTGATCCCAGGGATACAGGGTGCTCGTCTTCACTGGGGTGATCCCAGGGATACGGGGTGCTAGTCTTCACTGGGGTGATCCCAGGGATACAGGGTGCTAGTCTTCACTGGGGTGATCCCAGGGATACAGGGTGCTAGTCTTCACTGGGGTGATCCCAGGGATACAGGGTGCTAGTCTTCACTGGGGTGATCCCAGGGATACAGGGTGCTAGTCTTCACTGGGGTGATCCCAGGGATACAGGGTGCTAGTCTTCACTGGGGTGATCCCAGGGATACAGGGTGCTCGTCTTCACTGGGGTGATACCAGGGATACGGGGTGCTAGTCTTCACTGGGGTGATCCCAGGGATACAGGGTGCTCGTCTTCACTGGGGTGATCCCAGGGATACAGGGTGCTAGTCTTCACTGGGGTGATCCCAGGGATACAGGGTGCTAGTCTTCACTGGGGTGATCCCAAGGATACAGGGTGCTAGTCTTCACTGGGGTGATCCCAGGGATACAGGGTGCTAGTCTTCACTGGGGTGATCCCAGGGATACAGGGTGCTAGTCTTCACTGGGGTGATCCCAGGGATACAGGGTGCTCGTCTTCACTGGGGTGATCCCAGGGATACAGGGTGCTAGTCTTCACTGGGGTGATCCCAGGGATACAGGGTGCTCGTCTTCACTGCAGCACAGAAAAACCAGGGGGAATCTAATAGATTTGAAATGATGAAAGGGTTTAAAGGGTGAAGACACTGTGGTCTGTTCCGCGGTCTCTTCCACTCACCCCCTCACCCTCACTCAGTACCTGCTCCTCTCCCCCTCACCCTCGCTCAGTACCTGCTCCTCTCCCCCTCACCCTCGCTCAGTACCTGCTCCTCCCCCCCTCCCCTCACTCAGTACCTGCTCCTCTCCCCCTCACCCTCGCTCAGTACCTGCTCCTCTCCCCCTCACCCTCGCTCAGTACCTGCTCCTCCCCCCCTCCCCTCACTCAGTACCTGCTCCTCCCCCCCTCCCCTCACTCAGTACCTGCTCCTCTCCCCCTCACCCTCGCTCAGTACCTGCTCCTCTCCCCCTCACCCTCGCTCAGTACCTGCTCCTCTCCCCCTCACCCTCGCTCAGTACCTGCTCCTCCCCCCCTCCCCTCACTCAGTACCTGTTCCTCTCCCCCTCACTCCTCCCCCTCACTCAGTACCTGTTCCTCTCCCCCTCCCCTCACCCTCGCTCAGTACCTGTTCCTCTCCCCCTCACTCCTCCCCCTCACTCAGTACCTGCTCCTCTCCCCCTCCCCTCACTCAGTACCTGCTCCTCTCCCCCTCCCCTCACTCAGTACCTGCTCCTCTCCCCCTCCCCTCACTCAGTACCTGCTCCTCTCCCCCTCCCCTCACTCAGTACCTGCTCCTCTCCCCCTCCCCTCACTCAGTACCTGCTCCTCTCCCCCTCCCCTCACTCAGTACCTGCTCCTCTCCCCCTCCCCTCACTCAGTACCTGCTCCTCTCCCCCTCACCCTCACTCAGTACCTGCTCCTCTCCCCCTCCCCTCACTCAGTACCTGCTCCTCTCCCCCTCCCCTCACTCAGTACCTGCTCCTCTCCCCCTCCCCTCACTCAGTACCTGCTCCTCTCCCCCTCCCCTCACTCAGTACCTGCTCCTCTCCCCCTCACCCTCACTCAGTACCTGCTCCTCTCCCCCTCCCCTCACTCAGTACCTGCTCCTCTCCCCCTCCCCTCACTCAGTACCTGCTCCTCTCCCCCTCCCCTCACTCAGTACCTGCTCCTCTCCCCCTCACCCTCACTCAGTACCTGCTCCTCTCCCCCTCCCCTCACTCAGTACCTGCTCCTCTCCCCCTCCCCTCACTCAGTACCTGCTCCTCTCCCCCTCCCCTCACTCAGTACCTGCTCCTCTCCCCCTCACCCTCACTCAGTACCTGCTCCTCTCCCCCTCCCCTCACTCAGTACCTGCTCCTCTCCCCTCCCCTCACTCAGTACCTGCTCCTCTCCCCTCCCCTCACTCAGTACCTGCTCCTCTCCCCCTCCCCTCACTCAGTACCTGCTCCTCTCCCCCTCCCCTCACTCAGTACCTGCTCCTCCCCCCCTCCCTCTCACTCAGTACCTGCTCCTCTCCCCCTCCCCTCACTCAGTACCTGCTCCTCTCCCCCTCCCCCAGTACCTGCTCCTCTCCCCCTCCCCCTCACTCAGTACCTGCTCCTCTCCCCCTCCCCCTCACTCAGTACCTGCTCCTCCCCCCCTCCCTCTCACTCAGTACCTGCTCCTCTCCCCCTCACTCAGTACCTGCTCCTCTCCCCCTCCCCTCACTCAGTACCTGCTCCTCTCCCCCTTCCCTCACTCAGTACCTGCTCCTCTCCCCCTCCCCTCACCCTCACTCAGTACCTGCTCCTCTCCCCCTCACCCTCACTCAGTACCTGCTCCTCCCCCCCTCACCCTCTCTCTGTACCGACTCCTCCGCCTGAGACTGGGAACCCTTTTAACTGAATGCATCGTATATTGTGCCATGTGCCTGTGAGTATAGGAATAGCCAGAGAAAACAGGTTCATGTGTGGCAGGAGGGAGGGCTTCAGATTCCTGGGGCATTGGGACCCATTCTGGGACAGGAGGGACCTGTACAAGCCGGACGGATTGCACCTAAACAGAGCTGGGACCAATGTCCTCGCGGGGAGGTTCACTAATGCTGTGGGGGAGGGTTTACTCATTTGGCAGGTGGATGGGCACCAGGATGAAACATTAGAGAGGAGAAACGAGGTGAACAGAGGACTGGGAGGAACAAGTAGCACTAGAGTAAGGAATAGTTCAGAAATAGGAGGGGTCAGATAGGGGACAAATACGAGGCAGTCTAAGATGAGATTGGAGTGCATGTGCGTAAATGCACGTAGCGTGATGAATAAGGTTGGTGAGCTGCAGGCTCACGTCATCACATGGGAATATGATATCGTGGTAATAACACAGACCTGGCTCAAAGAAGGGGAGGATTGGGGACTTAATATTCCTGGCTACAAGGTATTCAAGAAAGATTGTGAAGGAAAGAAAGTTGGGGGTGGGGGGGTGTCAGTATTGATCAAAAACTATTACAGCACTGGAAAGGGATGATGTAATTGAGGGGTTAAAGACAGAATCTATTTGGTTAGAATTAAGGAACAAGAGAGGAGCTCTTACACTACTGGGAGTATACTACACGCCACCAAATAGTGGGAAGGAGACAGAGGAGAACATTTGCAAATAGTGATAATTCCAGCCCAACCAGGAAGGAAGCAGTGCTGGATCTAGTTGTGGGGAATGAAGTGGGGCAGGTGGAACATGTTTCAGTGGGGGAGCATTTCGGAAACAGCGATCACAATATTATTAGGTTTAGAATAGTTATGGAAGAGGAGAAGGAACAAGCAAATGAGAAAATACACAACTGGAGGAGGGCTAGTTTCAGTGAGTTATAAAAGGGATCTGTTCCAGGTGGATTGGAATCAAAGATTGGCAGCGAAAATAGTAAATGAGTAATAGCAGGCCTTCAGAGAAAGAAAGAAAGGAGGAGGAACTTGCATTTCTTTAGCGCCTTTCACAACCTCAGGACATTCCAAAGTGCTTTACAGCCAATGAAGAACTTTTTTGAAGCGTAGCCACTGTTGTAATGTAGGAAACGCGGCAGCCAATTTGCACACAGCAAGATCCCACAAACAGCAATGTGATAATGACCAGATAATCTGTTTTAGTGATGTTGGTTGAGGGATAAATATCGGCCCCACGACACCAGGGAGATTCCCCTGCTCTTCTTCAAAATAGTGGGCGTGGGATCTATAACATCCACCTGAGAGGGCAGACAGGGCCTCGGTTTTAAAGTCCCAAAAGGCCGCCCCTCCGACGGTGCGGCCCTCCCTCGGCACCGCCCCTCCGACGGTGCAGCCCTCCCTCGGCACCGACCCTCCCTCGGCACCGCCCCTCCGACGGTGCGGCCCTCCCTCGGCACCGCCCCTCCGACGGTGCAGCCCTCCCTCGGCACCGACCCTCCCTCGGCACCGACCCTCCGACGGTGCGGCCCTCCCTCGGCACCGCCCCTCCGACGGTGCAGCCCTCCCTCGGCACCGACCCTCCCTCGGCACCGACCCTCCGACGGCGCGGCCCTCCCTCGGCACCGACCCTCCGACGGCGCGGCCCTCCCTCGGCACCGACCCTCCGGCCCTCCCTCGGCACCGCCCCTCCGACGGCGCGGCCCTCCCTCGGCACCGCCCCTCCGACGGCGCGGCCCTCCCTCGGCACCGCCCCTCCGACGGCGCGGCCCTCCCTCGGCACCGCCCCTCCGACGGCGCAGCCCTCCCTCGGAGTATCAGCTTGGATTTTATGCTCAAGTCCCTGGAGCCACAACCTCCTGATTCAGAGGTGAGAGTGTTCCCAAGTGAGCCACGGCCAACGCACCGTCAGCTCCAGACAGGAGTTGGATCGGGTACAGAGTAGACACGTCTCTACGAGGGGGAAAGGAAGGGCATCCAAAGCTAGAGCTCCCTGGATGACGAAAGATATAGAGATTAAAATGAAACAGGAAAAGGAGTTTTATGACAAATGTCAGGATCATATAACAGTAAAGAACCAGGCTGAATACAGAAAGTACTGAGGAGATCTAAAAAAGGGAATAAGAGGAGTGAAGAGAGAGTATGAGAATAGATTAGTAGCTTGGAAAAGTATGGGCAAATAAATGAAAGTGAGCACGGATTGGTTAAGAACATAAGAAATAGGAGCAGGAGTAGGCCATTCGGCCCCTCGAGCCTGCTCCACCGTTCTATCAGATCATGGCTGATCTTCAACCTCAACTCCACTTCCCCGCCCTATCCCCATATCCCTTGATTCCCCTAGAGTCCAAAAATCTATCAATCTCAGTTTTGAACATATTCAATGACTCAGTCCAGGAAAATCGTGTTTGACTAACTTGATTACATCGAGTCTACAGCGCAGAAATGGGCCACTCGGCCCAACTGGTCTATGCTGCTGTTTATGCTCCACACGAGCCTCCTCCCACCCTACTTCATCTCACCCTTTCTCCCTCATGTGTATCTCTGGCTTCCCCTTAAATGCATCTGTACTATTCGCCTCAACTACTCCTTGTGGGAGTGAGTTCCACATTCTCACCACTCTCTGGGTAAAGAAGTTTCTCCTGAATTCCCTATTGGATTTATTGGTGACTCTCATATTTATGGCCCCAAGTTCTGGTCTCCTTCACAATTGGAAACATTTCCTCTACATTTACCCCATCAAACCCATGCATTATCTTGAAGACCTCTATCAGGTGACCCCTCAGCCTTCTCTTTTCTAGAGAAAAGAGCCCCAGCCTGTTCAGCCTTTCCTGATAAGTATATCCTCACCATTCTGGTATCATCCTTGTGAATCTTTTTTGCACCTTCTCCAATGTCTCTATCATTTCGAGAATATGGACACCAGAACTGTGCACAGTACTCCAAGTGTGGTCTAACCAAGGTTCTGTACAAGTTTAACATAACTTCCCTGCTTTTCAATTCCATCCCTCCAGAAATGAACCCCAGTGCTCGATTTGCCTTTTTTATGGTCTTATTAATCTGCGTCGCTACTTTTGGTGATGTGTATCTGTACCCCGAGATCCCTTTGCACCTTCTCTCCCGTTTTAGACTCTTATTATCCAAGCAGTATGTAAGGAATATAGGAACAGGAGTAGGCCATTCAGCCCCTCGTGCCTGCTCCGCCATTTGATAAGATCATGGCTGATCTGTGATCTAACTCCATATACCTGCCTTTGGCCCATATCCCTTAATACCTTTGATTGCCAAAAAGCTATCTATCTCAGATTTAAATTTAACAATTGAGCTAGTATCAATTGCCGTTTGCGGAAGAGAGTTCCAAACTTCTACCACCCTTTGTGTGTAGAAATGTTTTCTAATCTCGCTCCCGAAAGGTCTGGCTCTAATTTTTAGACTGTGCCCCCTACTCCGAGAATCCCCAACCAGCGGAAATAGTTTCTCTCTATCCACCCTATCTGTTCCCCTTAATATCTTATCAACTTTGATCAGATCACCCCTTAACCTTCGAAAGTCCAGAGAATACAACCCCAATTTGTGTAATCTCTCCTCGTAACTTAACCCTTGAAGTCCAGGTATCATTCCAGTAAACCCACACTGCACTCCCTCCAAGGCCAATATGTCCTTCCGAAGGTGCGGTGCCCAGAACTGCTCACAGTACTCCAGGTGCGGTCTAACCAGGGTTTTGTATAGCTGCAGCATAACTTCTGCCCCCTTGTACTCCAGTCCTCCAGATATAAAGGCCAGCATTCCATTAGCCTTATTGATTATTTTCTGCACCTGTTCATGACACTTCAATGATCTATGTATCTGAACCCCGAAGTCCCTTTGGACATCCACTGTTTTTAACTTTTTACCATTTAGAAAGTACCCTGTTCTATCCTTTTTTGATCCAAAGTGGATGACCTCACATTTGTCTACATTGAATTCCATTTGCCACAGTTTTGCCCATTCACCTAATCTATCAATATCGCTTTGTAATTTTATGTTTTCATCTACACTGCTTACAATGCCACCAATCTTTGTGTCATCGGCAAACTTAGATATGAGACTTTCTATACCTTCATCTAAGTCGTTAATAAATATTGTGAATAATTGAGGCCCCAAGACAGATCCCTGCGGGACTCCACCAGTCACATCCTGCCAATGTGAGTACCTACCCATTATCCCTACTCTCTGTCGCCTTTCGCTCAGCCAACTTCCTAACCAAGTCCGTACTTTTCCCTTGATTCCATGGGCTTCTATCTTAGCTAACAGTCTCTTATGTGGGACCTTATCAAATGCCTTCTGGAAGTCCATATAAATAACATCCATTGACATTCCCCTGTCCACTACTTTAGTCACCTCTTCAAAAAATTCAAATCAGGTTTGTCAGGCACGACCTACCTTTCACAAATCCATGCTGGCTCTCTCTGATTAACTGAAAATTCTCGAGGTGTTCAGTCTCCAGCATTTTCCCCACAGCAGATGTTAGGCTAACTGGTCTATAATTCCCTGGTTTCCCTCTCTCTCCTTTCTTAAAAAGCGGAGTGACGTGCAATTTTCCAATCTAGAGGGACAGTTCCTGAATTTGGAGAACTTTGAAAGATTATAGTTAGGGCATCCACAATGTGCTCACCTACTTCCTTTAAAACCCTGGGATGGAAACCATCTGGTCCTGGGGATTTGTCACTCTTTAGTGCTATTATTTTCTACATTACTGTTGCTTTACTTATGTTAATTTTATCGAGTCCCTGTCCCCGATTCAATATTAGTTTTCTATGTGGCCTCCTTATTCTTCCTATCAAAATGCACCACCTCACACTTATAGAGTCATAGAGTCACAGAGTTATACAGCACGGATAGAGGCCCTTCGGCCCATCGTGTCCGCGCCGGCCATCAAGCCCTGTCTACTCTAATCCCATATTCCAGCATTTGGTCCGTAGCCTTGTATGCTATGGCATTTCAAGTGCTCATCCAAATGCTTCTTGAATGTTGTGAGGGTTCCTGCCTCCACAACCCTTTCAGGCAGTGAGTTCCAGACTCCAACCACCCTCTGGGTGAAAAAGTTCTTTCTCAAATCCCCTCTAAACCTCCCGCCTTTTACCTTGAATCTATGTCCCCTTGTTATAGAACCCTCAACGAAGGGAAAAAGCTCCTTAGTATCCATCCTATCTGTGCCCCTCATAATTTTGTACACCTCAATCATGTCCCCCCTCAGCCTCCTCTGCTCCAAGGAAAACAAACCCAATCTTCCCAGTCTCTCTTCATAGCTGAAGCGCTCCAGCCCTGGTAACATCCTGGTGAATCTCCTCTGCACCCTCTCCAAAGCGATCACATCCTTCCTGTAGTGTGGCGACCAGAACTGCACACAGTACTCCAGCTGTGGCCTAACCAGTGTTTTATACAGCTCCATCATAACCTCCTTGCTCTTATATTCTATGCCTCGGCTAATAAAGGCAAGTATATTACTTAAGGCAAGTATATTACTTATCTATATTGAAATTCAATTGCCCATTCTGCAAGTTAATTGAGTTCTTTGATGAAGTAACGGAGAGGATTGATGAGGATACAGAATTGGCTAAGGGACAGAAAGCAGAGAGTAGTGGTGAACGGTTGTTTTTCAGACTGGAGGGAAGTATACAGTGGTGTTCCCCAGGGGTCAGTATTAGGACCACTGCTCTTTTTATTACATTTTAACGACCTGGACTTCGGTATAGAGGGTATAATTTCAAAGTTTGCAGATGACACGAAACTCTGAAATATAGTAAACAATGAGGAGGATAGTAACAGACTTCAGGAGGAAACAGAATCATAGGAAGGTTACAGCATGGAAGGAGGCCATTCGGCCCATTGTGTCCGTGCCGGCTCGATGCAACAGCAATCCAGCTAGACCCACTCACCCACCCTATCCCCGTAGCCCTGCAAATTTTTTCCTTTCCAGTACTTATCCAGTTCCCTTTTGAAGGCCATGATTGAATCTGCCTCCACCACCCCCTCGGGCAGAGCATTCCTCACTCCCCCGGGCCCATCCCCACTCCCCCTTCCGGGGCCCCTCATTCCTCTCTCCCCTGCCCTCCCCCCTCATTCTCTCTCTCCTCACCCCCCACCCCGGGGCCCCTTCCTCACCCCCCCCCTCTCCGGGGGCCCTTCCTCACTCACCCCCCCCCTCTCCGGGGGCCCTTCCTCACTCACCCTCCCCTCTCCGGGGGCCCTTCCTCACTCACCCCCCCCTCTCCGGGGGCCCTTCCTCACTCACCCCCCCCTCTCCGGGGGCCCTTCCTCACTCACCCCCCCCTCTCCGGGGGCCCTTCCTCACTCACCCCCCCCCTCTCCGGGGTCCCTTCCTTAACCCCCCCCCCTCTCCGGGGTCCCTTCCTCACCACCCCCCCTCTCCGGGGGCCCTTCCTCACCCACTCCGGGGACCCTTCATCACCCCCTCCGGGGTCCCTTCATCACCCCCTCCGGGGCCCCTCCCTCACCCCCCCCACTCCGGGGCCCCTCCCTCACCCCCCCCCACTCGGGGGCCCCTCCCTCACCCCCCCCCACTCGGGGGCCCCTCTCTCCTCTCTCCCCTGCCCCCCCACTCTCCGGGGCCCCTTCCTCACCCCCCCCTCTCCGGGGCCCCTTCCTCACCCCCCCCCTCTCCGGGGCCCCTTCCTCACCCCCCCCCCTCTCCGGGGTCCCTTCCTTAACCCCCCCCCTCTCCGGGGTCCCTTCCTCACCACCCCCCTCTCCGGGGTCCCTTCCTCACCCCCCCCTCTCCGGGGCCCCTTCCTCACCCCCCCCTCTCCGGGGCCCCTTCCTCACCCCCCCACTCTCCGGGGCCCCTTCCTCACCCCCCCACTCTCCGGGGCCCCCTTCCTCACCCCCCCACTCTCCGGGGCCCCTTCCTCACCCCCCCACTCTCCGGGGCCCCTTCCTCACCCCCCCCCTCACCCTCCCCCCTCTCCGGGGCCCCTTCCTCACCCCCCCCTCACGGGGCCCCTTCCTCACCCCCCCCCTCTCCGGGGCCCCTTCCTCACCCCCCCCTCTCCGGGGCCCCTTCCTCACCCCCCCACTCTCCGGGGCCCCTTCCTCACCCCCCCCTCTCCGGGGCCCCTTCCTCACCCCCCCCCCCACTCCGGGGCCCCTCTCTCCTCTCTCCCCTGCCCCCCCCCCCTCTCTGGGGCCCCTTCCTCACCCCCCCCCTCTCCGGGGTCCCTTCCTCACCCCCCCCCCTCTCTGGGGTCCCTTCCTCACCCCCCCCCCTCACTGGGGTCCCTTCCTCACCCCCCCCTCTCCAGGGTCCCTTCCTTAACCCCCCCCCCCTCTCCGGGGGCCCTTCCTCACCCCCTCCAGGGGCCCTTCCTCACCCCCTCCGGGGCCCCTTCCTCACCCCCTCCGGGGCCCCTCCCTCACCCCCTCCGGGGCCCCTCCCTCACCCCCCCCCCCCACTCCGGGGCCCCTCCCTCACCCCCCCCCCACTCGGGGGCCCCTCCCTCACCCCCCCCCCACTCCGGGGCCCCTCTCTCCTCTGCCCCCCCCTCTCTGGGGCCCCTTCCTCACCCCCCCCTCTCCGGGGCCCCTTCCTCACCCCCCCTCTCTCCGGGGCCCCTTCCTCACCCCCCCCTCTCTCCGGGGGCCCTTCCTCACCCCACCCCCTCTCCGGGGTCCCTTCCTCACCCTTCCGGGGTCCCTTCCTCACCCCCTCCGGGGGCCCTTCCTCACCCCCTCCGGGGCCCCTCCCTCACCCCCCCCCACTCGGGGGCCCCTCCCTCACCCCCCCCCCCCACTCGGGGGCCCCTCCCTCACCCCCCCCCCCCCACTCGGGGACCCCTCCCTCACCCCCCCCCCACTCGGGGACCCCTCCCTCACCCCCCCCCCCCTCTCCGGGGCCCCTTCCTCTCACCCCCCCCCTCTCCGGGGCCCTGTCTCCCCTGCCCTCCCCCCCGGGACCCACTCACCCTCTCCCGCAGCTCCTCCTCTCTCTCCCCCCCGAGGTGACGCTGCTGTTGCTGCTCGAACTCGAAGCGGGTTGTTTTCGCCACCACGGCCACCCGGCCGGGCTGGAAAGGGCCGGGGCCTGTGGTGAAGGCCCGGGGCCTCCCTCCGGTCAGCAGCGCGGCCGCGGGGCCCCAGCGGAGTAGGGCGAGCGCCATGGGCCGGGCCCGGGGGCTGCGGGGCCTTCTCTCGGGCCGCGCTCTGTCTTTCCACCCGTCCCGCACTAGGCCGCCAATCCCCGGCCGCCGCTTAGCAACTCCGCCGGCTGGTCCAAACAACCAGTGCGCAGGCGCGGCCTTCGCCGAGTCGCCACTGCGCAGGCGTGTTGTCCGATCGCCCGCTGCTTGCCGGGAACTGTAGTCCCGCCGTATCCCGTCGGGCACCGCGGTGTTAAAGGGGCCGCTCCGGGAGATTCGTTTATTTGTTTATGGGATGTGGGCGTCGCTGGTGAGGCCGGCATTTATTGCCCATCCCTAATTGCCCTTGAGAAGGTGGTGGTGAGCCGCTTTCTTGAACCGCTGCAGTCCGTGTGGTGACGGTTCTCCCACAGTGCTGTTAGGAAGGGAGTTCCAGGATTTTGACCCAGCGACGATGAAGGAACGGCGATATATTTCCAAGTCGGGATGGTGTGTGACTTGGAGGGGAACGTGCAGGTGGTGTTGTTCCCATGTGCCTTCTGCTCTTGTCCTTCTAGGTGGTAGAGGTCGCGGGTTTGGGAGGTGCTGTCGAAGAAGCCTTGGTGAGTTGCTGCAGTGCATCCTGTGGATGGTACACACTGCAGCCACAGTGCGTCGGTGGTGAAGGGAGTGAATGTTTAGGGTGGTGGATGGGGTGCCAATCAAGCGGGCTGCTTTGTCCTGGATGGTATCGAGCTTCTTGAGTGTTGGAGCTGCACTCATCCAGGCAAGTGGAGAGTATTCCATCACACTCCTGACTTGTGCCTTGTAGATGGTGGAAAGGCTTTGGGGAGTCAGGAGATGAGTCACTCGCTGCAGAATACCCAGCCTCTGACCTGCTCTTGTAGCCACAGTATTTATATGGCTGGTCCAGTTAAGTTTCTGGTCAATGGTGACCCCCAGGATGTTGATGGTGGGGGATTCGGCGATGGTAATGCCGTTGAATGTCATGGGGAGGTGGTTAGATTCTCTCTTGTTGGAGATGGTCATTACTCTGAGCTGTTAAAGGGTCCGCAGTGTGAGTCAGCAGACAGCACAATGTCCTTGAGGGTGTGGGGGAGGCAGAGGATTGAGTTCTCACTGTGAGTGTGTGTGTGTTGGGGGTGTTGGGGAGTGTTGGGGGGTTTGTGGGGGGGGGGGGGAGTGTGTGTGAGGGGGTGGGGGGGGAGTGGTGGGGGGGGTGTTGGGGGGTTTGTGGGGGTGTGTGTGTGGGGGGGTTTGTGGGGGGGGGGTGTTGGGGGGTTTCTGGGGGTGTGTGTGGGGGGGGGGTGTTGGGGGGTTTGTGGGGGGGGTGTTGGGGGGTTTGTGTTGGGGGGTTTGTGGGGGTGTGTGTGTGGGGGGGTTTGTGGGGGGGGGTGTTGGGGGGTTGGTGGGGGGGCGCTGTTTGCACTGTGATGTTGACCCTGTCGTTCTGTGAATCGTTGCCCTGTCGATGATCCGCGCGGTGATTTGCGGCGGTGAGTTTGTGATTTTGGGGCAGACTCTCCGTCCAATCACCGTGAATCGTGCGGCCGTGGAGAGGCTCAGTGTGAAGTGTTGGAGAGGGTTCAGAATCCAGGGGCCGTCTCATGGCCACACTCGGCCCGGAATGGGGTCTCCTCCCCACCCCCCCCTCTACAGAGTCTCCCCCACTGTGAGGAGGACACGGAGTCTGCAAAGGGATATAGACAGGTTAAGTGAGTGGGTGAGAAGGTGGTCGATGGAGTATAATGTGGGAAAATGTGAGGTTATTCACTTTGGTAGGAAGAATAGAAAAACAGAATATTTTTTAAATGGTGAGAAACTATTAAATGTTGGTGTTCAGAGAGACTCGGGTGTCCTTGTACAAGAAATACAGAAAGTTAACATGCAGATACAGCAAGTAATTAGGAAAGCAAATGGAATGTTGGCCTTTATTGCGAGGGGGGTTGGAGTACAAGAGTAAGGAAGTCTTACTACAATTGTACAGGGCTTTGATGAGACCTCACCTGGAGTACTGTGTACAGTTTTAGTCTCCTTATCCAAGGAAGGACATACTTGCCTTAGAGGTGGAGCAATGAAGGTTCACTGGATTAATTCCTGGGATGAGAGGGTTGTCCAATGAGGAGAGATTGAGGAGAATGGGCCTAAACTAAGGTGGAACTAGGAATGAGGTTCTGCTGAGACAGTTTGAGGAGCTCGGGTCCAAATTGATAAGCAGAACCTCAAAGATAATAATCTCTGGATCACTACCTGAACCACATGCGAATTGGCACAGCGACAAATAGATCAGAGAGTTAAATGTGTGTCTCAAAGAGTGGTGTGGGAGACAGGGGGTTCGATTCATGGGGCACTGGCACCTGTACTGGGGAAAGAGGGAGCTGTTCTGACAGGACGGGCTCCACTTAAACCGGGCTGAGGCCAGTGTCCTGGCGAATCGAATAACTAGGGCTGTAGATAGGGCTTTAAACTAAAAGGATGGGGTGAGGGGTCAGGTGAGGGGAAATTTCGAAATCTAATGAGAAAAGTCAAGACAACAGAACAGTGTAGTGATTTGGGTAAAGATACGCAGAGTGTGGCAGGAAGGGGCAGAGAGTTTAACGGTAATAGTGCAACAAGTAAGGTCAGAGCAGGAAAAAAATGGTAAAAAGTCAAAATTAAAGGCTCTTTATCTGAATGTGCAGAGCATTTCTAACAAGATAGATGAATTAATTGCACAAATAGAGATAAATGGGTTTGATCTTATCGCCATTACAGAGACATAGAGTCATAGATAGAGTCATAGAGTTATACAGCACGGATAGAGGCCCTTCGGCCCATCGTGTCTGCGCCGGCCATCAAGCCCTGTCTACTCTAATCCCATATTCCAGCATTTGGTCCGTAGCCTTGTATGCTATGGCATTTCAAGTGCTCATCCAAATGCTTCTTGAATGTTGTGAGGGTTCCTGCCTCCACAACCCTTTCAGGCAGTGAGTTCCAGACTCCAACCACCCTCTGGGTGAAAAAGTTCTTTCTCAAATCCCCTCTAAACCTCCCGCCTTTTACCTTGAATCTATGCCCCCTTGTTATAGAACCCTCAACGAAGGGAAAAAGCTCCTTAGTATCCATCCTATCTGTGCCCCTCATAATTTTGTACACCTCAATCATGTCCCCCCTCAGCCTCCTCTGCTCCAAGGAAAACAAACCCAATCTTCCCAGTCTCTCTTCATAGCTGAAGCGCTCCAGCCCTGGTAACATCCTGGTGAATCTCCTCTGCACCCTCTCCAAAGCGATCACATCCTTCCTGTAGTGTGGCGACCAGAACTGCACACAGTACTCCAGCTGTGGCCTAACCAGTGTTTTATACAGCTCCATCATAACCTCCTTGCTCTTATATTCTATGCCTCGGCTAATAAAGGCAAGTATCCCATATGCCTTCTTTACCACCTTATCTACCTGTTCCGCCGCCTTCAGGGATCTGTGAACTTGCACACCAAGATCCCTCTGACCCTCTGTCTTGCCTAGGGTCCTCCCATTCATTGTGTATTCCCTTGCCTTGTTAGTCCCTCCAAAGTGCATCACCTCGCACTTTTCCGGGTTAAATTCCATTTGCCACTGTTCCGCCCATCTGACCAACACATCTATATCGTCCTGCAGACTGAGGCTATCCTCCTCGCTATTTACCACCCTATCAATCTTTGTATCATCAGCGAACTTACTGATCATACCTTTTACATTCATATCCAAGTCATTAATGTAGACCACAAACAGCAAGGGACCCAGCACCGATCCCTGTGGTACCCCACTGGCCACAGGCTTCCACATGGTCGCAAAATGACTAATGTTGGGAACTAAATATTCGAGGGTACATGACATTTAGAAAAGACAGGCAGAATGGAAAAGGAGGGGGTGCAGCCCTGATAATAAAGGATGAGATAAGGACAGTAGTGAGAAAGGATCTCGGCTCGGAAGGTAAGGAAGTAGAATCAGTCTGGGTGGAGATAAGAAATAACAAGGGACAGAAAACATTGGTGGAGGTAGTTTATAGGCCCTCTAATAGTAGCTACACCATTGGACAGAGTATTAATCATGAATTAATAGGAGCTTGTAACAAAGGAAATGCAGTAATCATGGGGGACTTTAATCTTCATATAGACTGGACATATCAAATTGGCAAAAGTAGTTTGGAGGACGAGTTCATGGAATGCATTCGAGACAGTTTCCTCGAGCAATACGTCATGGAACCAACCAGGGAACAGGCTATTAGACCTTGTATTGTGAAATGTGACAGGGTTAATTAGTAATCTCACAGTAAAGGAACTTTTTTTTTATTTGTTCATGGGATGTGGGTGTCGCTGGCGAGGCCGGCATTTATTGCCCATCCCTAATTGCCCTTGAGAAGGTGGTGGTGAGCCGCCTTCTTGAACCGCTGCAGTCCGTGTGGTGACGGTTCTCCCACAGTGCTGTTAGGAAGGGAGTTCCAGGATTTTGACACAGGGACAATGAAGGAACGGCGATATATTTCCAAGTCAGGATGGTGTGTGACTTGGAGGGGAACGTGCAGGTGGTGTTGTTCCCATGTGCCTGCTGCCCTTGTCCTTTTAGGTGGTAGAGGTCGCGGGTTTGGGAGGTGCTGTCGAAGAAGCCTTGGCGAGTTGCTGCAGTGCATCCTGTGGATGGTACACACTGCAGCCACTGTGCACCGGTGGTGAAGGGAGTGAATGTTTAGGGTGGTGGATGGGGTGCCAATCAAGCGGGCTGCTTTATCTTGGATGGTGTCGAGCTTCTTGAGTGTTGTTGGAGCTGCATTCATCCAGGCAAGTGGAGAATATTCCATCACACTCCTGACTTGTGCCTTGTAGATGGTGGAAAGGCTTTGGGGAGTCAGGAGGTGAGTCACTCGCCGCAGAATACCCAGCCTCTGACCTGCTCTTGTAGCCACAGTATTTATATGGCTGGTCCAGTTAAGTTTCTGGTCAATGGTGACCCCCAGGATGTTGATGGTGGGGGATTCGGCAATGGTAATGCCGTTGAATGTCAAGGGGTGGTGGTTGGACTCTCTCTTGTTGGAGGTGGTCATTGCCTGGCACTTATCTGGCGCGAATGTTACTTGCCACTTATCAGCTGAAGCCTGGATGTTGTCCAGGTCTTGCTGCATGCGGGCTCGGACTGCTTCATTATCTGAGGGGTTGCGAATGGAACTGAACACTGTGCAGTCATCAGCGAACATCCCCATTTCTGACCTTATGATGGAGGGAAGGTCATTGATGAAGCAGCTGAAGATGGTTGGGCCTAGGACACTGCCCTGAGGGACTCCTGCAGCAATGCCCTGGGGCTGAGATGATTGGCCTCCAACAACCACTACCATCTTCCTTTGTGCTCGGTATGACTCCAGCCACTGGAGAGTTTTCCCCCTGATTCCCATTGACTTCAATTTTACTCGGGCTCCTTGGTGCCACACTCGGTCAAATGCTGCCTTGATGTCAAGGGCAGTCACTCTCACCTCACCTCTGGAATTCAGCTCTTTTGTCCATGTTTGGACCAAGGCTGTAATGAGGTCTGGAGCCGAGTGGTCCTGGCGGAACCCAAACTGAGCATCGGTGAGCAGGTTATTGGTGAGTAAGTGCCGCTTGATAGCACTGTCGACGACACCTTCCATCACTTTGCTGATGATTGAGAGTAGACTGATGGGGCGGTAATTGGCCGGATTGGATTTGTCCTGCTTTTTGTGGACAGGACATACCTGGGCAATTTTCCACATTGTCGGGTAGATGCCAGTGTTGTAGCTGTACTGGAACAGCTTGGCTAGAGGTGCAGCTAGTTCTGGAGCACAGGTCTTCAGCACTACAGCTGGGATGTTGTCGGGGCCCATAGCCTTTGCTGTATCCAGTGCACTCAGCCGTTTCTTGATATCACGTGGAGTGAATCGAATTGGCTGAAGACTGGCTTCTGTGATGGTGGGGATATTGGGAGGAGGCCGAGATGGATCATCCACTCGGCACTTCTGGCTGAAGATGGTTGCAAACACTTCAGCCTTGTCTTTTGTACTCACGTGCTGGACTCCGCCATCATTGAGGATGGGGATGTTTACAGAGCCTCCTCCTCCTGTTAGTTGTTTAATTGTCCACCACCATTCACGACTGGATGTGGCAGGACTGCAGAGCTTTGATCTGATCCGTTGGTTGTGGAATCGCTTAGCTCTGTCTATAGCATATTGCTTCTGCTGTTTAGCATGCATGTAGTCCTGAGTTGTAGCTTCACCAGGTTGGCACCTCATTTTTAGGTACGCCTGGTGCTGCTCCTGGCATGCTCTTCTACACTCCTCATTGAACCAGGGTTGATCCCCTGGCTTGTTGGTAATGGTAGAGTGAGGAATATGCCGGGCCATGAGGTTACAGATTGTGCTGGAATACAATTCTGCTGCTGCTGATGGCCCACAGCGCCTCATGGATGCCCAGTTTTGAGCTGCTAGATCTGTTCTGAATCTGTCCCATTTAGCTGTGCCGCGAAGGTTCACTGGATTAATTCCTGGGATGAGAGGTTTGTCCTATGAGGAGAGATTGAGTAGAATGGGCCCATACTCTCTGGAGTTTAGAAGAATGAGAGGTGATCACATGGAAATATATAAGATTCTGAGGGGGCTTGACAGGGTAGAGGCTCAGAGGATGTTTCCCCTGGCTGGAGAGTCTAGAACTAGGAGAGTCTAGAACTAGGAGAGTCTAGAACTAGGGGACCCCCCCACCCCACCCCCCCACCCCACCCCACCCCACTGTACAGCAGTTCACTGGCTATAGACTCAGTGTCAGGGATGGGAATGGGTTGGGGACAGGCAGGTCCTGTAATATGTGACCAGACTGAGTCCCTGACATTCCCTTTAATAGAACCAGATGGGAGGGGATGGAGGGGAATCGAGGGGTGGAGGGGAATCGAGGGAATGCAGGGGATGGAGGGGGTTGGGGGATTGAGGGGGATCGAGAGGGTGGAAGGGATTGGAGGGTGGAGCAGATTGAGGGGGATGGAGGGGATTGAGGGGGTAGAGACAATCGAAGTGGATGGAGGGGATTGAGGGGGCTCGAGTGGAATCAAGGGGATCGAGAGCAATCAAGGGGATGGAGGGGATCGAGGGGTGGAGAGGATCAAGGGGGATGGTGGGGATCGAGGGTTTTTAAAAATTCGTTCACGGGATGTGGGCGTCGCTGGCGAGGCCGGCATTTATTGCCCATCCCTAATTGCCCTTGAGAAGGTGGTGGTGAGCCGCCGCTTTGAACCGCTGCAGTCCGTGTGGTGAAGGTTCTCCCACAGTGCTGTTAGGAAGGGAGTTCCAGGATTTTGACCCAGCGACGATGAAGGAACGGCGATATATTTCCAAGTCGGGATGGTGTGTGACTTGGAGGGGAACGTGCAGGTGGTGTTGTTCCCATGTGCCTGCTGCTCTTGTCCTTCTAGGTGGTAGAGGTCGCGGGTTTGGGAGGTGCTGTCGAAGAAGCCTTGGCGAGTTGCTGCAGTGCATCCTGTGGATGGTACACACTGCAGCCACAGTGCGCCGGTGGTGAAGGGAGTGAATGTTTAGGGTGGTGGATGGGGTGCCAATCAAGCGGGCTGCTTTGTCCTGGATGGTGTCGAGCTTCTTGAGTGTTGTTGGAGTTGCACTCATCCAGGCAAGTGGAGAGTATTCCATCACACTCCTGACTTGTGCCTTGTAGATGGTGGAAAGGCTTTGGGGAGTCAGGAGGTGAGTCACTCACCACAGAATACCCAGCCTCTGACCTGCTCTTGTCGCCACAGTATTTATATGGCTGGTCCAGTTAAGTGGAGGGGATCGAGGGGGGTGGAGGGGATCGAGGGGGGTGGAGGGGATCGAGGGGGGTGGAGGGGATCGAGGGGGATGCTGCTTGTACTGTACGGCCTGTGTGTGTTTTATAGAAAGAAAGAAAATAGGAGCAAGAGTAGGCCATTCGGCCCTTCGGGCCTGCTCCGTCATTCAAAATGATCATGGCTGATTGTCTAACTCAGTTCCCTGTTCCCTCTTTTTCCCCATATCCCTTGATCCTTTTAGCATTAAGAAATATATCGATCTCCTTCTGGAATACATCTAATGACTTGGCCTCCGCTGCCTTCTGTGGTAGAGAATTCCACAGGTTCACCACCCTCTGAGTGAAGAAATTTCTCCTCATCTCGGTTCTAAATGGCATTCCCCGTATCCTGAGACTGTGACCCCTGGTTCTGGACTCCCCAGCCATCGGGAACATCCTCCCTGCCTCTAGTCTGTCTAGTCCTGTTAGAATTTTATATGTTTCGATGAGATCACTTCTCATTCTTCTAAACTCTAGTGAATATAGGCCTAGTCGACCCAATCTCTCCTCATACGTCAGTCCTGCCATCCCTGGAATCAGTCTGGTAAACCTTCGTTGCACTCCCTCCATGGCCAGGACATCCTTCCTCAGATAAGGAGACCAAAACTACACACAATACTCCAGATGTGGTCTCACCAAGGCCCCTGTATAACTGCAGTAAGACATCCCTGCTCCTGTACTCAAATCCTCTTGCAATGAAGGCCAACATACCATTCGCCTTCCTAACTGCTTGCTGCACCTGAATGCTCACTTTCAGCGACTGGTGTACAAGGACACTCTGGTCTCGTTGCACCTCCCCTTTTCCCAATCTATCGCCATTCAGATAATAATCTGCCTTTCTGTTTTTACAACCAAAGTGGATAACCTCACATTTATCCACGTTATACTGCACCTGCCATGTTCTTGCCCACTCACCCAACTTGTCTAAATCACATTGGAGCCTCTTTGCATCAATGTCTCCTCTACATGTACGGTATTGAGGGGTTAAAAGGGAACGATTGACAGTGTGTGTGTCTAGACGGCCCCTGTCTGCACACAGTGCGTGGGTCTGGACGGCCCCTGTCTGCACACAGTGCGTGGGTCTAGACGGCCCCTGTCTGCACACAGTGCGTGGGTCTAGACGGCCCCTGTCTGCACACAGTGCGTGGGTCTAGACGGCCCCTGTCTGCACACAGTGCGTGGGTCTAGACGGCCCCTGTCTGCACACAGTGCGTGGGTCTAGACGGCCCCTGTCTGCACACAGTGCGTGGGTCTAGACGGCCCCTGTCTGCACACAGTGCGTGGGTCTAGACGGCCCCTGTCTGCACACAGTGCGTGGGTCTAGACGGCCCCTGTCTGCACACAGTGCGTGGGTCTAGACGGCCCCTGTCTGCACACAGTGCGTGTGTCTAGACGGCTCCTGTCTGCACACAGTGCGTGTGTCTGGACGGCCCCTGTCTGCACACAGTGCGTGGGTCTGGACGGCCCCTGTCTGCACACAGTGCGTGGGTCTGGACGGCCCCTGTCTGCACACAGTGCGTGGGTCTGGACGGCCCCTGTCTGCACACAGTGCGTGGGTCTGGACGGCCCCTGTCTGCACACAGTGCGTGGGTCTGGACGGCCCCTGTCTGCACACAGTGCGTGGGTCTGGACGGCCCCTGTCTGCACACAGTGCGTGGGTCTGGACGGCCCCTGTCTGCACACAGTGCGTGGGTCTGGACGGCCCCTGTCTGCACACAGTGCGTGGGTCTGGACGGCCCCTGTCTGCACACAGTGCGTGGGTCTGGACGGCCCCTGTCTGCACACAGTGCGTGGGTCTGGACGGCCCCTGTCTGCACACAGTGCGTGGGTCTGGACGGCCCCTGTCTGCACACAGTGCGTGGGTCTGGACGGCCCCTGTCTGCACACAGTGCGTGGGTCTGGACGGCCCCTGTCTGCACACAGTGCGTGGGTCTAGACGGCCCCTGTCTGCACACAGTGCGTGGGTCTAGACGGCCCCTGTCTGCACACAGTGTGTGGGTCTGGACGGCCCCTGTCTGCACACAGTGCGTGGGTCTGGACGGCCCCTGTCTGCACACAGTGCGTGGGTCTAGACGGCCCCTGTCTGCACATACCTTGTAAACTGGGCAATGATGATGAGGGTGAGGCAATCTGTGAGAGTGGGACAGTTTGTGGTGTTATGGAACAGACTGATGGGACAGTTATGGACAGACCTGAACGACACACATCAGAGCAGCTGACAGAACGAGGTCGCTGGTCCCCACCGACCGTGTAATTCCTGCTCTCCATCTCCCTGCGATGCCTTTCCATATACAATGCAGGTGGGGACAATACAGGGATATCCTGGGCCTGACGACGAGGCAGAGATTGGCACTGGGGAAAGGGGCCGAATGGCCAGACTCTCTCCCTGAGTCTCACTTTATCTAAATACAAATGGACAGTCTGTGTCGAACGACGGAGGGAGCGATTCAGACCGCTCCAGATATCAGCCTCCGAATGGGGTCCTTTGGTCTCCTAATGGGGTCGCTCGTTGGTCTCCCGGTAATTTGGAGTTTGCATGTGGAGATAGGTCTCTGCCAACTCATAACAGAACGTGTACTGGGCCTGGGAACAAGAGAAGACAGGGTCAACAAACCTTGAGTCGCTACGGCAACGGGGTCAACAAACCTTGAGTCACTACGGCAACAGGGTCAACTACCTTGAGTCGCTACGGCAACAGGGTCAATGAACCTCGGGTCACCATGGCAATGGGGTCAACAATCATTGGGTCACCATGGCAATGGGGTCAACGAACCTCGGGTCACTGAGGCAACAGGGTCAATGAACCTCAGGTCACCACGGCAATTGGGTTAGTGAACCTTGGGATGCCGCGGCAACAGGGTCAACGAACCTCGGGTCACCGTGGCGATGGGGTCGACGAACCTCGGGTCCCGCAGCAACGGGATGACCCAGACTGACACGTGTTGCACTCATTGAGACTTAGTGAACTATGACCTGCGACCGGTGGAACACTTACCGCCGTGGCTATGACCTGGGGCCGGCTGCTCCTTGTGGTTTTCGCTGCCTGGAACACATCCACCAGTCCCTCCCGTCTGATCTGCTCGCACACGATGCTGGCAGCACAGAAGAGCCCACTGCGACTTGCCCCATCCCTGACAGAGAGACCAGTGCAATTAGACACCATTCTCACCCCAATCCTCCCCCCCAATCCCCCCCAAACTCCCCCAACCCCCTCCCAATCCCCCATCCCCCCCATCCCCTCCCAATCCCTCCAATCCTCTCCCCAAACCTCACCCCAATCCCCCCATCCTAACCCCAATTCCCCCCAATCCTCCATCCAATTCCCTCATTCTCACCCCAACTTCACCCCAATCCTCTACGCATTCCCCTCCAATCCTCTCCCCAATCCTCTCCCCACATCCCCTAATCCTCCAACCAATCTTCACCCCAATCCTCCCCCCAATTGTTCCCCCAATCCTCTCCCCAATCATCCCCGCAATCCTCACCCCCTCCTTGAACCCTCCCCGTCCTCTCCTCTCCCCGTCCTCTCCTCTCCCCGTCCTCTCCTCTCCCCGTCCTCTCCTCTCCCCGTCCTCTCCCACTCTCCCCGTCCTCTCCCACTCTCCCCGTCCTCTCCCACTCTCCCCGTCCTCTCCCACTCTCCCCGTCCTCTCCCACTCTCCCCGTCCTCTCCCACTCTCCCCGTCCTCTCCCACTCTCCCCGTCCTCTCCCACTCTCCCCGTCCTCTCCCACTCTCCCCGTCCTCTCCCACTCTCCCCGTCCTCTCCCACTCTCCCCGTCCTCTCCCACTCTCCCCGTCCTCTCCCACTCTCCCCGTCCTCTCCCACTCTCCCCGTCCTCTCCCACTCTCCCCGTCCTCTCCCACTCTCCCCGTCCTCTCCCACTCTCCCCGTCCTCTCCCACTCTCCCCGTCCTCTCCCACTCTCCCCGTCCTCTCCCACTCTCCCCGTCCTCTCCCACTCTCCCCGTCCTCTCCCACTCTCCCCGTCCTCTCCCACTCTCCCCGTCCTCTCCCACTCTCCCCGTCCTCTCCCACTCTCCCCGTCCTCTCCCACTCTCCCCGTCCTCTCCCACTCTCCCCGTCCTCTCCCACTCTCCCCGTCCTCTCCCACTCTCCCCGTCCTCTCCCACTCTCCCCGTCCTCTCCCACTCTCCCCGTCCTCTCCCACTCTCCCCGTCCTCTCCCACTCTCCCCGTCCTCTCCCACTCTCCCCGTCCTCTCCCACTCTCCCCGTCCTCTCCCACTCTCCCCGTCCTCTCCCACTCTCCCCGTCCTCTCCCACTCTCCCCGTCCTCTCCCACTCTCCCCGTCCTCTCCCACTCTCCCCGTCCTCTCCCACTCTCCCCGTCCTCTCCCACTCTCCCCGTCCTCTCCCACTCTCCCCGTCCTCTCCCACTCTCCCCGTCCTCTCCCACTCTGTCCTCTCCCACTCTCCCACTCTCTCCTCTCTCCTCTCCCACTCTCCCACTCTCTCCTCTCCCACTCTCTCCTCTCCCCGTCCTCGCCCCCTCTCCCCGTCCTCGCCCCCTCTCTCTCTCCTCTCCCCCTCTCTCTCTCCTCTCCCCGTCCTCGCCCCCTCTCTCTCTCCTCTCCCCGTCCTCGCCCCCTCTCTCTCTCCTCTCCCCGTCCTCGCCCCCTCTCTCTCTCCTCTCCCCGTCCTCGCCCCCTCTCTCTCTCCTCTCCCCGTCCTCGCCCCCTCTCTCTCTCCTCTCCCCGTCCTCGCCCCCTCTCTCTCTCCTCTCCCCGTCCTCGCCCCCTCTCTCTCTCCTCTCCCCGTCCTCGCCCCCTCTCTCTCTCCTCTCCCCGTCCTCGCCCCCTCTCTCTCTCCTCTCCCCGTCCTCGCCCCCTCTCTCTCTCCTCTCCCCGTCCTCGCCCCCTCTCTCTCTCCTCTCCCCGTCCTCGCCCCCTCTCTCTCTCCTCTCCCCGTCCTCTCCCACTCTCTCCTCTCCCCGTCCTCGCCCCCTCTCTCTCTCCTCTCCCCGTCCTCGCCCACTCTCTCTCTCCTCTCCCCGTCCTCGCCCCCTCTCTCTCTCCTCTCCCCGTCCTCGCCCCCTCTCTCTCTCCTCTCCCCGTCCTCGCCCCCTCTCTCTCTCCTCTCCCCGTCCTCGCCCCCTCTCTCTCTCCTCTCCCCGTCCTCGCCCCCTCTCTCTCTCCTCTCCCCGTCCTCGCCCCCTCTCTCTCTCCTCTCCCCGTCCTCGCCCCCTCTCTCTCTCCTCTCCCCGTCCTCGCCCCCTCTCTCTCTCCTCTCCCCGTCCTCGCCCCCTCTCTCTCTCCTCTCCCCGTCCTCGCCCCCTCTCTCTCTCCTCTCCCCGTCCTCGCCCACTCTCTCTCTCCTCTCCCCGTCCTCGCCCACTCTCTCTCTCCTCTCCCCGTCCTCGCCCACTCTCTCTCTCCTCTCCCCGTCCTCGCCCACTCTCTCTCTCCTCTCCCCGTCCTCGCCCCCTCTCTCTCTCCTCTCCCCGTCCTCGCCCCCTCTCTCTCTCCTCTCCCCGTCCTCGCCCCCTCTCTCTCTCCTCTCCCCGTCCTCGCCCCCTCTCTCTCTCCTCTCCCCGTCCTCGCCCACTCTCTCTCTCCTCTCCCCGTCCTCGCCCCCTCTCTCTCTCCTCTCCCCGTCCTCGCCCCCTCTCTCTCTCCTCTCCCCGTCCTCGCCCACTCTCTCTCTCCTCTCCCCGTCCTCGCCCCCTCTCTCTCTCCTCTCCCCATTCTTCTGTTCCTTTCACCCTCGTGTTTATCGAGCTTCCCCTTAAATGTATCTATATTATTCGCCTCAACTACTCCTTGTGGGAGTGAGTTCCACATTCTCACCACTCTCTGGGTAAAGAAGTTTCTCCTGAATTCCCTATTGGATTTATTAGCGACTGTTTTATTTTTATGACCTCTCGTTCTGGTCTCCCACAAGTGGAAACATTTCCTCTACGTTTACCCTATCAAATCCATGCATTATTTTAAAGGGAGGATGTTTCCCCTGGCTGGGGGGGGTCCAGAACGAGGGGTCGCAGTCTCAGGATACAGGGTAGGACATTTAGGACTGAGATGAGGAGAAATTTCTTCACCCAGAGGGTGGTGAACCTGTGGAATTCTCTACCACAGAAGGCTGTGGAGGCCAAGTCACTGAATATATTTAAGAAGGAGCTGGATAGATTTCTAGACACAAAAGGCATCAAGGGGTATGGGGAGAGAGCGGGAATATGGTATTGAGATAGAGGATCAGCCATGATCATATTGAATGGGGGAGCAGGCTCAAAGGGCCGAATGGCCTACTCCTGCTCCTATTTCTTATGTTCTTATCAATATTGAAATTCATTTGCCAATTACACGATCATTCTGCAGGTTTATTAATGTCCTCCTGTATTTTGTCACTTTCCTCCTCAGTATTAACCACCCCACCCCCACCCCGAGGCATTGCCGCTCATGGATGGAGAAAGGTGAACGGGTCACCAGGAGCTGTGGATCGATGCCCCTCCCCCGGGGGGGATCGATCGATGCCCCTCCCCCGGGATCGATCGATGCCCCTCCCCCGGGAGGATCGATGCCCCTCCCCCGGGGGGATCGATGCCCCTCCCCCGGGATCGATCGATGCCCCTCCCCCGGGATCGATCGATGCCCCTCCCCCAGGATCGATCGATGCCCCTCCCCCGGGAGGATCGATGCCCCTCCCCCGGGGGGATCGATGCCCCTCCCCCGGGATCGATCGATGCCCCTCCCCCGGGATCGATCGATGCCCCTCCCCCGGGGGGATCGATGCCCCTCCCCCGGGATCGATCGATGCCCCTCCCCCGGGGGGGATCGATCGATGCCCCTCCCCCGGGGGGGATCGATCGATGCCCCTCCCCCGGGGGGGATCGATCGATGCCCCTCCCCCGGGGGGGATCGATCGATGCCCCTCCCCCGGGGGGGATCGATCGATGCCCCTCCCCCGGGGGGGATCGATCGATGCCCCTCCCCCGGGGGGGATCGATCGATGCCCCTCCCCCGGGGGGGATCGATCGATGCCCCTCCCCCGGGGGGGATCGATCGATGCCCCTCCCCCGGGGGGGATCGATCGATGCCCCTCCCCCGGGGGGGATCGATCGATGCCCCTCCCCCGGGGGGGATCGATCGATGCCCCTCCCCCGGGATCGATCGATGCCCCTCCCCGGGATCGATCGATGCCCCTCTCCGGGATCAATCGATGCCCCTCCCCGGGGGGGATCGATGCCCCTCCCTGGGGTAAGTGACGGGGAGCTCTGTGTGTGTGACGGGCTGTGATCTGTCCAGTTGAGCTTCTGTTCACTGACCAGCAGCTGACCAGCACGGGTTTGTCGATGTTTTTTTGCCAAGTCTCCACTTCCTGTAAGATGCGGATGATGGTGTCGGGGGATTGTGGGACAGGGGTCCCCATTGGCCAGTTGTCCAGTTGCAGCATTTTAATGTCGCGCTGAGTCTTCTGCAGGAAAGAAATGGAGGGTCAGGTCAGTGTCGATATCAGGGCTCCTGTCTGGCAAACCCTCGGTCTCGGTCTCACATGCACACGTGCATACACTCAGCACATGCACACATCCACATGCATACACACACTCACACTCACACACACACTCACACTCACACACTCACTCACACTCACACACACACACACACAATGAAATTTTTCTGAGAAAGCATTTGAAATGTGTCCTCCACTTGTTCCACTGATTTACTGAAGCCACTAGTTTCGAGACTGAAGGTGATCATCGGCCCAGTTGGACTCCCACAATCTTCCTGGTGTAACCTGGGAAATTGTGCTTTCTGCACATGTGGAGACAACAGGACCTGCCTTTGGGCACAGAGTCAGGGCAGAAACATTCCCGATTCTGGGAGAGACTGAGGCCTCTCATACAAAGAGGGACAAAGTCCCACTCTGTGAGTTACTCTATTACCCAGACACTGTTTCTCCCATTCCCACCACCCCCAGCCCCACAGACCCCAGACACACCCCCAGAGGCCCACCACCTGCTCAATCAGCCTCCAGCTCACTCTCTGGTCCACCCCCTCCTCCGGGTCACCATCATAGAAAATATATCATCATCATAACACAGAAATATTCGCCCCACCACTCCCTGTCTGTGTTTACCCTCCCTGTCCCCATATCCCTTCAACCTCTGTTCCTTCACCCACCCCTCCAATCTGACCCTGAATGTTGCCGCAGTTTCTGCCTCAATCACTAACCCCGGAAGTGAATCCCACGGCCTCCTAACTCTCTGTGAAGAAGTTAACTCCCTGATCACTCCCGCCTCGGACCGCTCCCGCCTCGGACCGCTCCCGTCCCCGACCGCTCCCGTCCCCGACCGCTCCCGTCCCCGACCGCTCCCGCCTCGGACCGCTCCCGTCCCCGACCGCTCCCGTCCCCGACCGCTCCCGTCCCCGACCGCTCCCGTCCCCGACCGCTCCCGTCCCCGACCGCTCCCGCCTCGGACCGCTCCCGTCCCCGACCGCTCCTGTCCCCGACCGCTCCCGTCCCCGACCGCTCCCGTCTCGGACCGCTCCCGTCCCCGACCGCTCCCGTCCCCGACCGCTCCCGTCTCCGACCGCTCCCGTCCCCGACCGCTCCCGTCCCCGACCGCTCCCGTCCCCGACCGCTCCCGTCCCCGACCGCTCCCGTCCCCGACCGCTCCCGTCCCCGACCGCTCCCGTCTCGGACCGCTCCCGTCCCCGACCGCTCCCGTCCCCGACCGCTCCCGTCCCCGACCGCTCCCGTCTCGGACCGCTCCCGTCCCCGACCGCTCCCGTCCCCGACCGCTCCCGCCTCGGACCGCTCCCGTCCCCGACCGCTCCCGTCCCCGACCGCTCCCGTCCCCGACCGCTCCCGTCTCGGACCGCTCCCGTCCCCGACCGCTCCCGTCCCCGACCGCTCCCGTCCCCGACCGCTCCCGCCTCGGACCGCTCCCGTCCCCGACCGCTCCCGTCCCCGACCGCTCCCGTCCCCGACCGCTCCCGTCTCGGACCGCTCCCGTCCCCGACCGCTCCCGCCTCGGACCGCTCCCGTCCCCGACCGCTCCCGTCCCCGACCGCTCCCGTCCCCGACCGCTCCCGTCCCCGACCGCTCCCGTCCCCGACCGCTCCCGCCTCGGACCGCTCCCGTCCCCGACCGCTCCCGTCCCCGACCGCTCCCGTCCCCGACCGCTCCCGTCTCGGACCGCTCCCGTCCCCGACCGCTCCCATCCCCGACCTCTGCCGTCTGGGATCCAGGCAGATTCTTACCTGATTCAAATTTTTTAGTCGAAGGTGGCGGACGGAGAATCCGGGCTCCAGTTTCTCGGAGACCAGCTTCACCTGGAAAGGGCCGTAGCTGGCGGAGCCACACTGAGGCCAAAATGCCATGTAGGTCTAGAACCAGAGATCAGAGAATCAGGGATCGAAGGGTCACAGGGTCAGAGAATTAGAGAATCATAGAATGATACAGCACAGGAGGAGGCCATTTGGCCCATCGTGCCTGTGCCGGCTCTTTGAAAGAGCTTTCCAATTAGTCCCACTTCCTTGCTCTTTCCCCATAGCTCTAATTTTTTCCCTTCAAGTATTTATCCAATTCCCTTTTGAAAGTTATTATTGAATCTGCTCCCACCGCCCTTTCAGGCAGCGCATTCCAGATCAGAACAACTCGCTGCATAAAAAATGTTTCCTCATGTCGCCTTTGGTTGTCTTGCCTCTAAAGATGGCAATCAGGAACAGTCAAACTGGGATGGTGAGCGGCGCGCGGTGGTGAGCGGCGAGCGGTGGTGAGCGGTGGTGAGCGGCGAGCGGTGGTGAGCGGTGGTGAGCGGCGAGCGGTGGTGAGCGGTGGTGAGCGGCGCGCGGTGGTGAGCGATGGTGAGCGGTGGTGAGCGGCGCGCGGTGGTGAGCGGTGGTGAGCGGCGCGCGGTGGTGAGCGGTGGTGAGCGGCGCACGGTGGTGAGCAGCGAGCGATGGTGAGCGGCGAGCGGTGGTGAGCGGCGCGCGGTGGTGAGCAGCGAGCGATGGTGAGCGGTGAGCGGCGAGCGGTGGTGAGCGGTGCGTGAATCCAGGAACTGGTATCACCGTCAGTCAGAAGACAATTTGTATCACGTGGAAAGCAAACCTGAACTGAACCTGGGTGTGAGAGGATAAAGCCAGTGCAGTAACTCGCTGTCACCCAGCCTACATAAACCCAACACAAGATAAAAGAGCAGACATGCCATGGGTCCCAGCTGGTGCAGCACAGATTGGGGGCTACAATCCCCGATCAGAGCCCCAGACCCCCGATCAGAGCCCCAGACCCCCAATCAGAGCCCCAGACGCCCGATCAGAGCCCCAGACGCCAGATCAGAGCCCCAGACCCCCGATCAGAGCCCCAGACCCCCGATCAGAGCCCCAGACCCCCAATCAGAGCCCCAGACCCCCGATCAGAGCCCCAGACCCCCAATCAGAGCCCCAGACGCCCGATCAGAGCCCCAGACCCCCAATCAGAGCCCCAGACCCCCAATCAGAGCCCCAGACCCCCAATCAGAGCCCCAGACGCCCGATCAGAGCCCCAGACCCCCGATCAGAGCCCCACGCCCGATCTAATCGAGGTGTTTAAGATGATTAAAGGAGTTGATCGGGTGGATAGAGAGAAACGATCCCCTCTGGTGGGAGAGAGTCCAGAACAAGGGGGCAAAATCTTAAAATTCGAGCTGGGCCGTTCAGGGGTGATGTCAGGAAGCATTTCTTCACACAAAGGGGAGTGGGAATCTGGAACTCTCTCCCCCAAAAAACTGTTGGGGCTGGGGGTCAATTGGAAATGTCATAACTGCGATTGATCGATTGTTGATGTGTTCGGGGATTAAGGGTTACAGAACCAAGGAGGGTGGATGGAGTTAGGAGACAGATCAGCCATGGTCTCATTGAATGGTGGAACAGGCTCGAGGGGCTGAATGGCCTCCTCCTGCTCTTGTGTAACAGGTTTGAGGGGCTGAATGGCCTTGGTGGGGGAGCAGGAGACCCCACCTGGGGAAACTCCAGGGGCTTAAATGTTAGGGCCTGGAGGCTCCTGGCTGCTGTTTAGCTGTTTTTGGAGAAGGGGTGAGAGGCCCTCAAGCCAGTGGCTGGATTTCTATCCCAGGTATCAGGCATGAGGTCCAGCCAAGGGGTGGGGCTGCACTCAGGGTCAGTGGGCCGAAGCAGACCGGCTGGACCTGCAAACACGGGCAGGTTTAGGTGAGGTGAGGGGCTCATTTCAGGTGCCCCCCTGACCTGTGCTGGGCAGCAAATACTTCCGTCCAATAATAGAGAACAACTGCCTCACCTGGTCTAAATCTTTGGGCTGGTTCATGGTTACCAGGGATACACAGCTGTAATCATAGATCAGCGCCCAGAAATCAGCCAGAGTCTCTGCCAGCGGCAGCTGGGTCATGATAAATCCATCCGCCTTCCCATAGGACTGTAGGAGGAAGAGTCAGCTCAGGAACACCACAAATATCCGTGCACGAACACACTAACTCACACTCACACTCACACCCACTCTCGCTCTCTCTCTCTCTCTCGCACTCTCTCTCTCTCTCTGCTCTCTCTCTCTCTCTCGCACTCTCTCTCGCTCTCTCTCTCTCTCGCACTCTCTCTCTCTCTCTCTCGCACTCTCGCACTCTCTCTCTCTCTCGCTCGCTCTCTCTCGCTCGCACTCTCTCGCTCGCACTCTCTCGCTCGCACTCTCTCGCTCGCACTCTCTCTCTCGCACTCTCGCACTCTCGCTCTCTCTCTCGCACTCTCTCTCTCTCGCTCTCTCTCTCGCTCTCTCTCTCTCTCGCTCTCTCTCTCGCTCTCTCTCGCACTCTCTCTCTCTCTCGCTCTCTCTCGCTCTCGCACTCTCTCTCGCTCTCTCTCGCACTCTCTCTCTCTCGCACTCTCTCTCTCTCTCTCTCGCACTCTCGCACTCTCTCTCTCTCTCGCTCGCACTCTCTCGCTCGCACTCTCTCTCTCGCACTCTCTCTCTCGCACTCTCTCTCTCGCACTCTCTCTCTCGCACTCTCGCACTCTCGCTCTCTCTCTCGCACTCTCTCTCTCTCGCTCTCTCTCTCGCTCTCTCTCTCTCTCGCTCTCTCTCTCTCTCTCTCTCGCACTCTCTCTCTCTCGCTCTCTCTCTCGCTCTCTCTCGCACTCTCGCACTCTCTCTCTCTCTCGCACTCTCTCTCTCTCGCTCGCACTCTCTCTCTCGCACTCGCTCTTTCTCTCGCACTCGCTCTCTCTCTCTCGCACTCGCTCTCTCTCTCTCGCACTCGCTCTCTCTCTCTCGCACTCGCTCGCTCTCTCTCTCTCTCGCACTCGCTCGCTCTCTCGCACTCGCTCTCTCTCTCGCACTCTCTCTCTCTCTCGCTCGCTCTCTCTCGCTCGC